>NC_057829.1:21402500-21703712 GCF_910594005.1 Cervus elaphus | reverse complement strand
ATTTTCCAGGTCCTGGGACAAGAAAGTTGCCCCTAGTTATCTGATTACTGGCCCTGACCCATTTATTGTGTGCTTAGTCACTCAGTTGTGTCCAATTCTTTGTGACCCCACTGGTTGTAGCCCATGAGGCTCCTCTGTCCATGGAATTTCCCAGGCAAGAATACTGGAGTGGGTTACTATTTCCTCCTCCAGGGGATCTTCCCAACCCGGGGATTAAACCCACATCTCCTGCACTGAAGGCAGAATTTTTACCACTTAGCCACCAGCATTGCAAGTGTATAATAAAGAAGAGTGTGAAATTTCAGTAATGGAAGTGACTGGAATGTAGGCTTAGTTAGCTGCTTAAAACAGGGAACTGACTGATCTCCAGCAAAGACCTCAAAACTAGATTAAGGCATCCTTAAAAAAAAAAAAAAAGTTGTACTATAGGGCTTATACAGGCCTATTGAATCGGAATCCACATTTTAATATCTCCAAAACATACCAACACACATTCAAGTTTGAGAAGCACTGCTTTAAGCAGTACCTTTTCAGGAACAGTTGAAACATTGAAAATACTTAATTTGGAAAAGAAGAAGTTTTGAGATAACTATTGGAGGTGAGTCATAATACATTTTAAAAATCTAAATATATAAGGGCTCTCATGATATAATTGGTCTCACAAGAAAGAAGAAAAATTAATTACAAGTTTAAGAATCTAGATTTTGTTGAAATAAGATCTTGGTCAACCCACTGTATTATTAGGTGACCCTCTCAATGGAAGAATTATACATCCTCATTCTGCTTAACAGGCATGGCCATATATCTTGTTCTGGCCAATGAAATGTGAAAGAAAATGTGAAATTTCCACTTGTTATCTCAAGTGGAAATTTTAAGATGTAATGAATATTTCATCATTTTTCATTTCCTTGTTTTTGAGATCACAGAAATATAGGTCAAGATAGAGCTTCCAGCAGTCTAAGTACCTCAGGCACTATAAAATAAGTAGTGTCTCACTATCTTGCAATGGACATATAGTGTACACAAGAAATATTTTTGTTTTAAGAATCTTTTTTTTAATGTTCATTTGTTTCCTTCCTTTAGACCTCTGAAATCTGAAGGTTGAAATCTTACAACCAGTGTAGCATAACTTAGGGTGACCTGGCTGTGACAATGAAGAACTTTCTCAAATAAGAAGCATGCACAAAGGCAATACACTGTCTTCTGAGGAATGGAAAGGAAAAAAAAAAAACAAAAAAAAAAAACTTTGCAATCAATTAAACATTGACTTAAACCCCAGCTCCACTGTTCCCAGACAAGTTCATGTACATGGTTTGGCACCTCATGGATGTTTGGCAAGTGTTATTTTCTCCCCACTAATGCAGCAGTTTTCAAATAAGCCTGTGAAGCTCCGTGCTTCCATAGGGGTGCCTCAGGGATCATGATATACCTCTGAGAGGTCATTAAATTTCCAGAGCTCCATGTGTGCAGTCTCCTAGTCAATCAGTGTGACCCTACTTGATTTTTTTTTTTTTTTTTACATATTACAGTGTCATTTACATTTAGCTGACTAAAAATCTCCAAAGGGTCATAGGGTATAAAAACTAATGCATCTGAGAATTTCTTGTGAATGGAAATGTGCTAAATGTTTTAATTAACTATAGTTGAGCAAAGCTAGGGTGGCAAAATATGCTAGTTTTTACAGATCTGATGGCTTAGTTAGTAATTGGTCCCTGTTTTATTCTCAAAAGTTGCCAGTTTAGGTGATAAATTATGTGGTCACCCTAATAAAAAGTTGAGTATAATGGTGTTATGAATAAAGGATGATGATGATGACAAATAGTTGACATTTGCATAACTACTCACAATGTACTGAACAGATTTCTTTCCTTTTGTAAAAAAAGTGATTTTTTTTTCATCTGATGAATAAATGGACTAGATATACTTTAAAATACATTTCAATTTTGGAATTCTACCATAAAATAAACAATAGAATAATTTCATCTCTTTAGAGGATGGAGAAACTATCATTGCTAAAATTATAATAAAATAAATAGAAACCATAAGAAATAGAAAATTTTCAGTTGGACAGCATTTTCATATTTGAAATCATTATGTGGTTCTAAGAGATAAGCTATATTTTATGAGCATGCAGGATTCCATGATGTTCTAAAATCTTTAGAGCTGCAGGAGAAAGTCAACTCTATAACTTAAAAGCAAAAGAAATAATATCCAATCAAGACCCAGAGCCATCGGGCACTGGTTATATATTTTAATCTGAGTTAAAATATAGTTTTTGAATCTAAGGGATATGTTCAGAATCTCCACTTTCCCTTTTTGTAATAGAGTCACTGACAAAAATAGAGTTCCCATGTATCCTCAGTGTTACAGTCAGGATTCAGCTGCATCCTAGTCATAGTTCCAGTTCTTAAGGACTCAAAATTGAAAGAGCAGCTCCAAACATGTTGGTTTAGGAATGTAGCTTTTCAGGTTACATAGGTTTAAGCAATTGTGGTGTGAATGGAAGCATTTTTCAGTTTATGAAAGAGACTTCCCTGGCAGTCCAGTGGTTAAGACTTCACCTTCCAACTCAAGGTCTGCAAGTTTGATCCCTTGTCAGGCAGCTAAGATCCCAAATGCCTTGTGGCCAAAAAACCAAAACATAAAAGAGAAACTATATTGTAACAAACTCAATAAAGACTTAACAAAAACAAAATTTTTAAAGGTTTAGAATCACTTAAAAAAATAAAACTGACTTTATATTATTTAATATATTAGGAAATCCAAGCATAAATATTTGCATTTTAGCTCGTTAAGACAACATGTGTGTGCATGCATGAGTGCTAAGTCATTTCAGTCCTATCTGACTCTTTGTGACTCTATGGACTGTAGCCTGCCAGACTCCTGTCCATGGGATTCTCCAGGCAAGATGATTTCAATATGTAACTCCAATTTCAAATGTATCATTGGAAATTTACATTTTAAGTTGAAATTCTCCTAAATTTGAAAACAGTAGTGCAGTGTTTAAGATAACTGATAATCATTCTATTCAATTTTTGGTGTGTCACAGTTTTAAAAATCACATACATGCTTGCAAAAGTTTACCAACAAAATAGCAGAGGAAGTTAAAAACTAAATCATGTAATTCAGAGTATCTGATTAGTGGATGGACTATATGCAGAATGAAGCATCATTTGAATACCTTGCATTGTCATTTAAATTGTGTTGGCCAATATAAAACAAATTTAGAAAATTCATTTATAAGCATCTCTGTTGGGGAAAAAATCAACATAAGTAGTCATTGCATATATAAATGTGCATTTTCCTAAATAGTCACACATCAATCGTGTTTCCTGATACCTTCCAGCCTTGCTTTTCATGTGTGAGAATAATGGCAAGTGGCTGCAATGAAGTTTAAGTATTTAAATGTAATCATAAATTTGACAGACTACTAGCCTCTTATGAGCAATGGGATTTGGGATTAAATCTAACCTTCTCCATGCAGAACATTATTTATATATTTTATTAATGAAAATAGACAATTTTCAAGGATTTTCAAACCATAAATGCAGCCCAATATGAAAAAGTCTAAAGCTCAGACCTTGAGTTCTTAACTGATAATAAGTTTAATAATCAAATCAATATTTTGTGAACAAAAATTCTAGTGAGTTTTGTGTGCCTGAGGACAATATTTTATGGCTCAATGATGATATATAGTAAGTGAAAATCATTGCAGCATGCCTGAGAAGGAAACAAAGTTAGTGAAACAAAATATTCAGCTGTTTTTACAAAATATTGGACAGCACAAATTATTTTGTGTAACCACTGTTTTATTTTTATTTTTTTTTAAGCTTGCTGATTCTTATGTAATAACTCTTCAGAGTACTATAACTTGTAGTTGTGTGTGCTTTGTATTCCCTTGTATTTACTGATAGCTAATTCCATATTTTAAGTCACTCTACATCAGTATTGCATAAGGTTAAACAAAGCTTTTAGAATAAAAAGAGATTTGGGATGGAGAAAATTGGAGCACATCCTTTTCTTTTTTTCCCCTTTTTTTCAGAGAGGAAAGAGGCTGAAAGAATTAGCTCCATGTACAGTCATATAGGCATTCACAGAGCACTGGTACAGGAGTATTCACATAAAACATTTTCCATAACTTTTCATGAGGTTTCTGTAATTTAGCATAACCAGAGCTTCCCCACCTGCCAGTAAGCTCCACAGCAATAAGTCATTTTGGTCGTGACCAATGTTGTTGTATGCTGAGTTCCCCGATTCTAGAAAACACAGAAGGACAAACAGCGAGAACATCTTTTCTTTGCCTTTGTAAGGGTGAAAGTAGTGAGGTTAACAAAATGAAAGAATAATATATATATGTGTATATATATGTGTGTGTGTGTGTGTGTGTATGAATATAAGGGAAATTCTATCCAGACAAAATGCCACTTCCTCAAGGGAAAGATAAAGAATTGGTTGCATCTTTTCAAGTTTTATAGATAAACAATTATGTTAACCTGATATCAGTGAAATACACTGGTGATTCTCCCATCTTTTCATTTTGAGGTTTCTTTCTTTTCTCCTTAACCCTACTACTCCAATTCTATGAATTCAGGGATCCAGGCTTCCCTAGTGGGTAAGAAAGACACATACATGCTATAACTTACCAAAAATAGGATCTGTTTCAAGTCTCTCAGCAAATCATCTGTCACTATCTCATTGAATCTGGGGCTCAGTTCATGTCTTTTCAAACTCAGCTAAATAATCTAAGTGTGATAGACACAGTATGTACCACCCAGAACCCCCTCAAGAAGGGACTGCCCTGCTATTGGAGTGTGGTGAGCAAAGAACTTCCAATAGTCAGCTCTATTATGATCTGTTTCAGCTGCAGAAAACAACTTCATCATAGGTTGAAACTCCCTGGGAATTTCATACTGGAAGCATAAGAACGCTGGGGTGTAACTGCACAGTCATTTTAGCTGAAAATAAGACAACTATGACAGATAATAGTTGTTGTATACCCCCTCTTGCAGGTTTACCATGTCTCTGTAGGACCTACATCAGACAAACTTTCTTCCTCCGCTCAATCCTGCTTTTTATCTTTTTCCTTTTCCCACAAATGTTGATTTCTAATACTTTGTACCCAGAACTTCATCGTAATGTATGCTAAGCACTCCAATGTTTAAAGTCAACAAATTCCTATTAAAGGGTTGCTAGAAAATACAGCTTAATCTACTATGATTTGTGTGTATTGTGGCTGAAGAAAAGACCCTTTAAAACAAAGCCCTCACCTCCAAACAGTCAGTTTGTCATGCTAGAATTGTCTTAACTTGGTAGGGCAGAAGTTTTGCAGCTCTTCCAAGTGCAAGGATGTCTTTTAGGATCATTTTAAGGGACCTCTTTAGGAGGTGACTCAGTCTTTATCAACCATTTTACCGATGAAGATAGAAAGTGAAAACATCAAATTCTCTACAAAAGATAAATAATTTCACTGTTGATAGTATTTATATTATTTTAAAAGCAAACAATGTATTAGATACTCCACTAAATTATGTACATGCATTATAGCTAATCCATTTAGGGGACAATCTCTATTTAACTTTATACATAAGAAAACTGAAACTCAGAAAAGATAACAGAGTGAATGAATGAATGGATAGATAGGCAAATAGATAAATAGTGAAACAAAGCAATACACCAAAATAAATCTGAACTCTGAAGCCTGTGTTTCTGTCTTCCTGGGATAAAAAAAAAAAAAGGATACAATTTGGAAAGAGGAAATGATGCTAATGCTATCACTAATATACCTAGGAGTTGGGAGCGGAAATTCAATAAAAACAAAGATAAAGAAAATGTAGAGGCCTGAATTTCATCATTTTTTTTTTTCCTTTTGGAATTGTCTGAACCAACGTCAAGTACTTTGAAAAATTATTTTTGCATGGAGTCTGACATAAAATAATAAGAATGAAATGTTTAAACTTGAATTCCCTATTTATAAACTAAAACTTCCAAGAATGTAGTAAAGATGAATAAGCGTAACCTTACTAAGACCTTTGATAATAACTGACTAAAAATATGAATAGAAGATCACCATTATCCCATATTTATTGAGCCTCTAGGAAATACCATATGAAGCTCAAAGACACATTACCTTGATTGCTTTTATTATTTACATGCACTCAAGGTTTTCAGGTATCTAATGATAAACTCCTAAAGGCAACTCACATCAGGATGGTTACCTTGGCAACTGAGTCTAACCAGCCACAGAAACATTTTAGTATGACAGTAGCACTGTCAGTGATAAACAGGAACAGTTTGACAAAGGAGGAAAATTGGCATTCTGAACCTAAACAGGGCAGGAACACATATAAGTTGGATACAAACAAATGCTGCAGTAGGATGTGTTCTAAAATTCTACTTGTGAGAGAAATCTTCACTGCTCAAAAAAGTACACTAGTTGCCAGAAGATGTTTAATATTCCATCGTGCACTGAGTGCTCAAAAGTTTGAAGCTTTAGTTGGCCTGCCAGAATCTTTAACAAAATTATTTAGGTCACACTTCATAGGCACACAGATGATATTTTGAAATGTCTTTTAGACCACTAGAAAACTCCTAGTAAAGTGCTCCATGAATGCCTTTGAAATAAATTGATGCAGAGACGGTGCTGAAAGGTCGACACTTAAGTCATTGATTTCCTTAGGTAAGTGGGTGTGGAGAACTAGACAAGTGAGGAGACTGCAGTCTTCCTCATACCTCTTCAAACATATCACAGGTACATTTCCAGCTCCCTTGATTTGTGATACTGAGTTTAAGTTGATGGCCTTCTGGGAAAGTTCACTGTAATGTCATTTTTTATAGTCCAGACAAATCCCTACTGTTTGGCTTTGGATACACAGAATAAGATAAAAGTACACAGATAATATGCTCAACAGTCAAGCGAAAATTCTGTGTTATTATTTCAGTATGTACAGGCAGCTGGATTGCAAACACCACACTTTCGTTATCATATTTGCTCAAAAATAGCCCATTTTTGAAGCTGAATAAATATGGGCATAATACAACTAAAAAAAAGTAATGTACTATGTATTTCCTGTATTGAATCTCTGAGCCCTGTTAGAAAGAGTGCTAATTTCAGTGCGGCATCATCTGGTGTGATTTTCAAGACTGGATTAGGTATCCCATTTTTTGTCCACTTAAAGAACTTTATGAAACCAACTATTGAATTATTTTATAATCTTTGTGCACTGGCTTGTCTCTTCTTTTTGCTGAAAGCTCTTTGAGAACAGTAATCCTCATTATATAAATGCATATCCCCAGGATGTTATCCAGCATCTGGCTCAGAGTATATGCATGGTAAATGTTTTTTGACTGAATCAGTAAAACAGTAGAGACTACATGTGAATTACAATGATTATAGCTAGTGGAACTCCTGTTGACTTCTAATTTCCTCTGATGCTACTGGCTCAGACAGAAACTTGGTGTCTTGGGCTTTCTTGATCTACAAAAAAAATAAACTGGGAGTGAGAGAGGGAAACTGATTTTTTTTTTCCTTTTGTTCAACTCACATTCACTCAGTATTGTAAATTATCTAGTGTTGTTTTGAAGCAATCTTACCTGTTGGAATTTTCCCAGCCCAGACATAAACCTCAGATCTAAGATCTTAAATTTCCAATTTTTCACATGAACAGATAACTCCCTAGACTTCTTTTCTTGACCAGTTACTGCTTTGAGAAGGAGCTGAATGAGCCCCACTCAGGCTTTGAATCTTAGTCTCTGACCTGTGTCAGTCTCTAGATCTGCTTAATATAAATTATTGATGCTAATGTGATGACCAAGGATTCTGCTTTTTAATTTTTTGCATTTTCTTTATGCCAACAGATGATCAGAAATTATATGGGTGTCATGAAAAGTCAACCATATAAAAATGAGATCATATTTGGCTTTCTGTGATAAGCTTACTTCACTCATCATATTGTCCTCCAGGATCATCCATGTTATCATTAATGAATAAGCTATAGTCAATGTGAGAGTACGGATATCTCTTTGAGATAGTGATTCCATTTCCTTTGGATATATACTCTCCTATTATCTGTATGTTTGTACCCTCCCAAAATTCCTTTGTTGAAACCCTAACCCTTAAATTTAATGATATTATTAGGTGGAGCCTTTTGAAGATGATTAGGTCATGGGAGATGAACCCTTGTGAATGGAATTAGTGCCCTTATGAAAGATACTTCACAGAGATCTCTAGTCCATTTTTTTAATACAAGGACAAAATTCAATGTCTGCAACTCACAAGAAGGACCTCCATGCTGGTACTCTGATCTTAGACTTCTAGCTTCCAGAATTGTGAGAAATAAATTGCTGTTTCTAAGCCATCTAGTCTGTGACATTTTGTTTCAGAACCCCAACAGACTGAGA
This sequence comes from Cervus elaphus, assembly GCF_910594005.1. Lineage (NCBI taxonomy): Eukaryota > Metazoa > Chordata > Mammalia > Artiodactyla > Cervidae > Cervus > Cervus elaphus. The sequence continues at coordinate 21,695,315 of NC_057829.1, read as the reverse complement.
TATTCACAGATGTGGAATTTCTGGTTCATAAGATTGGTCAATTTTAATTTTTTTAAGAAAACTCCATACTGTATTTTTATAATGGCTGTATAAATGTTTATTTCCACCTACAGTGTTCAAGTTTTCCATGTATTCTGCATTCTCACCAACACTTGTTATCTTTCATCTTTGACTTCCCTGGTGGCTCAGAGGGTAAAGCATCTGCCTTCAATGCAGGAGACCTGAGTTGGATCCCTGGGTGGGGAAGATCACCTGGAGAAGGAAATGGCAAACCACTCCAGTATTCTTGCCTGGAAAACCTCATGGATGGAGAAGCCTGGTGGGCTACAGTCCATGGAGTCACAAAGAGTTGGACACGACTGAATGACTTCACTTCACTTCACTTCACTTCCATCCTAACAGGTTTGAAAGTGTTAATCACTCCATCATGTCTGACTCTGTGACCCCATGGACTGTAGCCCGTCAGGTTTCTCTGTCCATGGGATTCTCTGGGCAAGAATACTGGAACAGGTGGCCATTCCTTTCTCCAGGGAATCTTCCCAACCCAGGGATTGAACCCAGGTCTACTGCATTGCAGGTGGATTCTTTACCATTTGAGCTATCAGGGATGAGGTGATATTTTACAAGGGTTTGGATTTGCATTTCCCTGATGTGTGTGATTCTGAGTCCTTTTTAATATACCTGATGGCCATTTGTATATCTCATTTTAAGAAATGTCTACTCAGGTCCTTAGACCATTCATAGAAGCAGAGAACAGAATAGTAGTTGACAGGCATTTGAGGGGTGGGAAAAATGAAGAAATGTTGGTCACAGGGTACAGAGTTCCAGATATTCAGGATGAATAAGTCCCAGAGATCTAATGCGGATCCTCACGAATATAGATAATGATACTGCACTGTACACTTGAAATTTGAAGAACAGAAGAGCAAATTTTTATTCCTCTTGAAAAAAAGTTAGCTCTATCAAATGACGATGTGTTATCTTGACTACTGTGATCATTTTATAGTAATACTATATCAAAACATATCAAACAGTACATAATGTAAACAATTTTTTATTAATACCTCAGTAAAGTTGAGGGTGTGGAAGAGTCTACTAATCATCTTATCATCTGTTTGAAAAATATATATTTTTACAGGCCCACTACTCTGTCTTGATCAGTTTTCTTTTTTTTTTCAGAGAGTAATATTCACTTCAAAGGTACCATTTGATCTTTGTATTAACAGTATCATTACATTCAAGATAAACATTATGTCCATTTTCAGATGAGCAAACTGAGCTTCCAGAAGTTGTAAGTGAACTAGTGCTTTATAGAGCCTGGACATACACACAAAAAAATGTATTTACTTTCTCCTTGCAACTCCTACAGATGACATTCCATATCAGAGAGAGAAAAAAAAATACACCTTTTTAAATTCTGCTTGGGTCATAAGAAAATGCTGTATTATTCATGTTGTTCTTGAAGAAGTGGATGTTATAATGATTTGAGAGGATTTATATTTAGTAGCAACAACATAGTAGATGCCTTACAAGAAAAAAAGCCTTTTGTGAATAATTTGTCATGCTATTATGATGTAAAAAGTGTAGAAAATACTTTCAGAAATGTTTATTTAAAAAAAAATCTGGCAAATATAACTTTGTTATTGCTGTATATGGCACGGTTTGTTTGTGTCTTCCACTTGAAGACATCTCATAGTTTATTTTAGATCACTCTTCTATTGGAAGCTTATCTCTATATTTTTATCCATTATATAATTTCTTCCAGAAATCTGTGAAGTAATTTTTCTAGTAAAATAACTTTCAATTTGATGAGTTAGGAAGCCATGTTATAATAGGCTTCTTGATAGACAGGCATAATAAAAACTTATTTAAATTTATGTCATGAAGACAAAACAAATGTCATATAAAAAAAAAAATTACAAGATGACCTTTTGAAGCAAGGTTAACAATCTCATACCAAGATGCAGAAGTGATATAGCTCATGTTACTTCTCATTTGTCATAATGCACAACCACACAAATGATATTTGCATTTGAAAAGGTCAGGGTGGATGATGTGATTGCTTACTAACACACAATATAATTTAAATTAGGCATTTTACAATTACATTATTGAAAAAGTTTAATGGCCATGGGGACAATTGATAGCTGAGTCTGAAATTTTCCCATTCTAAAATTATCATGGCCATGTGTTGTCTGTGATTGATAGTGGTAAAATTGTTAGCTCTCAGAATTTTTTTTTTTTTTTTCCTGAGACCATATTTTGGTCCTGCAGAAAAAAAGTTGAACAGACCTTGCATAACCTACACTTTCATTATATACTTAACTTTTAAAATATCATGACACACTTAACTTCTGTTCAGCTAATTATTAAAAATAAATGGATTTGCAGTGGGAAAAGTATTTTTCTGTAAGGCACCAGCTTACCTACTGTACGTTTTGTGTGCTACTCATCTCTACAGTTGTATCATGAAAGCAGCCATAAAAAGTAATACAAATAAATGCGTGTGGCTGTATTACAACAAAACTTCCAATTTACAAAACCGATAATGGATGGATGGGCTGTAGCTTGATTCTTGACAGAATAACAGCATCTACAGTTCTGATAGATATAAATTATTGTGGATCTTAATTTACAAGTTACTGAATAATCCATTGTATTATTATGGGACTTTTCCTTGAAGGAAAGGCAGTTAGTTGCTCATTTCACCAGTTTCCTACTTACCCAAGTCTTTTCTGAAAAAAAAAAAAAAAAAAGTATTTCCTTGCAATATTAGGCTATCAGGTAATTTTGTGGTTAAAATTCTCCTAGATTAAAAAATAGTGAGATGGTCCAAAGATGGCAGAGGAATAGGACAGAGAAACCACTTTCTCCACCAGAAATTCATCAAAAGATCATTTGAATGCTGAGCTACTTCCACAAAACAACTTCTGAATGCTGGTGGAGAACACCAGGCACCCAGAAAGGCAGCCCATTCTCTTCAAAAGGAAATAGGACAAAATATAAAAGACAAAAAGAGAGACAGAAGAGTTAGGGATGGAGACCTGTCCTGGGGAGGGAGTTGTGAAAGAGAAGTTTCCAAACAGTAGGAAACCCTCTCACAGGCAGGTCTGTGGGGAGTTTTGGAATCTCAGAGGGCAACATAACTGGGAGAAAACAAAACAAACAAACAAACAAACAAAAAGAAAAAACAAAGAAGACACACCTAACCACAACTGCCAGTGGAGAACCACTAGTGAGTGGGGGCTGGACAAGGAGGCATGGGCTGCATCATCCATCCTTAGGGTAAGGACTAGGCCTGAATGCCCTGAGGACAATATGAGGGAGCTAACGTGAGACAGCAACCCAAACTGTAGGATCACCAGAGAGAGAGAGAGAAAAAAAAGAATTTTCTTGTGAAAGGCTCTAACTCGCACCCTGGCCTGCTCACAGAACAAAGGATTGGGCAAATACCACAGGAGAGATAGCCAGCTGTGAAATGAACAGGGCCCTCCCCCTGGCCAGAGGCAGAGAGGCAGGTGTGCAATAACCAGAGCTGGAAGGCAAGGAGCAATCTCAGCCCCAGAGACTGACATCCTCCTCCACCAAACTGTGAGCAGGCTCCCAGTTGCTAACCACATCTTCTTGTGATCCTGGATGGTTGACATCTGCCAGGAGGGTCACAGTCTGAGATCAGCTCCCCAGAGGAGACACACGGAGCACCTGGGAAACCAAGGGGCCCGGACTGGGGAGGTGATTAATATGCACAGCCCACCTGGGACAGTGCGCTCACCAACACCTGGTTGCCTGAGCTGCTCGGACCTGGGAAGGGCAAAAACGTGCACCCAACCAAGTCTGTGCCCTTGCAGAGTACCCAGGAATCTGAACCTGAGTGGCTTAGACTTGGGAAGTGCATGAAATGCAGGGCCCACTTTGGACAGTGCCCCTGCAGAGCATCCTGGAGCCTGGGCAGTGTAGACCTGGAAAGCACACACTGCTGTTAGCTGGGGTAAAACCAGTGCGGTCCACACACTGTGAGCACTCCCCCCACACATCAGTAATATTTCTTTGCAGTGTGCCTCCTTGACCAAAACACAACTGAACAGGTGAGCCTCAATAAGCGACCACCTTCGCCTCCTTGTGTCAGGATGGAAATGAGACACTGAAGAGACTTGCAAACAGAGGAAGCCAAAATAAACAAAGAAGAGGTGAAGGTGCAGTGAGAGGTGCAACAGATTAAACCCCTGTAGTTAACTTTGACTAAGCATTGGAGGGGCCTATAGACCTGGAAAACAAGTATAAGCTGGAACAAGAAACTATTTGAAGCTGAACTGACCCCACACTGCCCACAACAGCTCCAGAGAAATAGCTAGATATATTTTTACTATTATCACTTTATAATTTTGTTTTAAATTTAAGTTCTTTATTACTCCTTTAATTTTCATTTTTATAACCTACTATTACCTTACAAAAAAGACCCTATTTTAAAAGCAAATTTCATGTACATATTTTTATAATTTTTGTGATTGGTTTTGTTTTGTATTTTTAATATATTTTTAAGAGTCTAAACTCTACTCTAGATTTTTAATCTTTGTTTTTTGGTATTTGTTATCAATTTTGTAACTTCATGAATCTAATCTCAGTATCTTTTTTTACTTAGGAGTGTGATTACTTGCTTGATTGCTGTCTCCCCTTTTGACTCTCTGTATTCTCCGCCAGGTCACCTCTATCTCCTCCCTCCCTCTTCTCTTCTCTATGCAACTCTGTGAATCTCTCTGGGTGTTCCAGACTGTGGAAAACACTTAGGACATTAATTATTGGCTAGATTGCTCTCTCACCATTTGACCCCTCCTCTTCTCTTGGTCACCTCTATCTCCCTCCTCCCTCTTCTCTTCTCCATTTAACTCTGTGAATCTCTCTGGGTCTCCCTCACTGTGGAGAATTGTTTCACCATTAACCTAGATGTTTTATCATCTGTGCTGTATGGATGGAGAAGTCTTGAGGCTTCTGTAAGAATAAGACTAAAAGCCAGAGGAAGGAGGCTTAACTACAAACCTTGAGAACATCAGAGAACTCCTGATTCTGGGAACATTCATAGACAAGAGCTCACCCAAAAGCCTCCATACCTACACTGAAATCAAGCTCCACCCAAGAATCAACAAGTCTCAGAGCAATACATACCACACTAGTTATCCATCAAAGCAGGAACACAGCCCTGAGGTTAAAAGAGAGTCTGTCCAAAGCCATAGACACCCTAAAACTCACTACTGGACACTTCATTGCACTTCAGAAAGAAGAGGTCCAGCTCCATCCACCAGAATACAGACGCAAGCTCCCCTCACCAGGATATCTTGACAAGCCACTAGCCCAACCCTACTCAAAGGGAGCAGGCTCCACAAAAAGAGGAACCACAAACTTCCAGCCTACAGAAAGGGCACCCCAAACACAGTAATCTAAATGAAATGAGATGAAAGAGAATATTCACCAGGTAAAGGAACATGATAAATCCCCACCAAACCAAATAAAAGAGGAGGAGATAGGGAGTCTACCTGAAAAAGAACTCAGAGTAATGATAGTAAAGATGATACAAAATCTTGAAAGCAAAATAGAATTACAGATAAATAAACCAGAGACAATGATTGAGAAGATGCAAGAAATGTTTACTAAGGACCTAGAAGAAATAAAAAAGCATCAATCATTAATGAATAATGCAATAACTGAGATCAAAAGCACTCTGGAGGGAACTGCAGTAGAATAACTGAGGTAGAAGATAGGATAAATGAGGTGGAAGAGAGAATGGTGGAAATAAATGAAGCAGAGAGGAAAACAGAATTAAAAGAAGCTAGGACAACCTCAGAGAACTCTGAGACAATGTTAAAAACCCCAACATCTGAATCATAGGAGTCCCAGAAGAAGACAAAAAGAAAGGGCTTGAAAAAATACTTGAGGTGATAATAGTTGAAGACTTCCCTAAAATGGGGAAAGAAATAGTCACCCAAGTCCAAGAAACCCAGAGAGTCTCAAACAGGATAAACCCAATGTGAAACACCCCAAGACACATATTAATCAAACTAATAAAGATCAAACAAAAAAGAGCAAACATTGAAAGCAGCAAGGGAAAAGCATCAAATAACACACAAGGGGATCCACATAAGAATAACAGCTGATCTACAAATAGAAACTCTTCAGGCCAGAAGGGAATGGCACTACATACTTAAAGTGATGTAAGAGAAAAACCTTCAACCCAGATTACTATACCCAGCAAGGATCACATTAAAATATGAAGGAGAAATGAAAAGCTTTACAGAAAAGCAAAAACAGGGAGAATTCAGCATACCAGCTCTTCAAGAAATGCTAAAGGATCATCTCTAGACAGGAAACACAGAAAACGTTTATAAACTCAAATCCAAAACAACAAAGAATATGGCAATGGGATCATACTTATCAACAATTACCTTAAATGTAAATGTGTTGAATGCCCAACCAAAAGAGAAAGACTGGCTGAATGGATACAAAAACAAGACCCCTATATATGCTGTCTATGAGAGACCCACCTCAAACCAAGGGACACATACAAACTGAAAGTGTAGGGCTGGAAAAAGACATTTCTTGCCAATGGAGATCAAAAGAAAGCAGAGTTAGCAATGCTCATATCAGATAAATTAAACTTTGAAATAAAGGCTGTGAAAAGAGACAAAGAAGGACACTACATAATGATCAAAGGATAAATCCAAGAAGAATTTATAACAATTATAAATATATATGTACCCAAAATAGGAACACCTCAATACATAAGGCAAATGCTAACAAGAATGAAAGGGGAAATTAACAGTAACACAATAATAGTGGGAGACTTTAATACCCCACTTACACCTATGGATAGATCAACCAAACAGAAAATAACAAGGAAACACAAACTTTAAATGATACAATGGGCCAGCTATACCTAATTGATATCTAGAGGACATGTCACCCCAAAACAATGCATTTCACCTTTTTCTCAAGTGCACACAGAGCATTCTCCAGGATAGATCATGTCCTGGGCCATAAATCTAGTCATGGTAAATTTTTTTAAAAAATTGAGATCTTTTCAAGCATCTTTTCTGATCACAATGTTGTAAGATTAGATGTCAACTACAGGAAAAAAAAAAAACTGTTAAAAATACAAATTTATGGAGGGTAAACAACACGCTCCTGTATAACCAACAAATCAAAGAAGAAATCAAAACATACATAGAAACAAATGAACATGAAAACACGACAAACCAAAATCTATGGTATTCAGTAAAAGCAGTGCTAAAGGGAAGGTTCATATCAATACAAACTTATCACCAGAAACAAGAGAAACATAAAATAAATAACCTAACTTTACACCTAAAGCAACTAGAAAAGAAGAACGCCAGGGTTACAAGGAAAGTAATCATAAAAGTTAGATCAGAAACAATTGAAAAAGAAACAAAGGAGACTAAAACAAAAATCATCAAAACTAAAAGCTGGTTCTTTAAGAAGATAAATAAAACAGACAAGACTTTAGCCAGAATCATCAAGAAATAAAGGGAGCAAAATCAAATCAACAAATTAGAAATGCAAATAGAGAAATCACAACAGACAACATACAAATAAAAAAGACCATAAGACACTACTATCAACAACTATATGCCAATAAAATGTACAGCTTAGGAGTAATGGACGAATTCTTCAAAAAGTATAACCTTCCAAAACTGAACCAGGAAGAAATAGAAAATCTTAACAGACCCATCACAAGCACAGAAATTGAAACTGTAATCAAAACTCTTCCAACAAACAAAAGCCCAGGACCAGATGGTTTCTTGGGTGAATTCTACCAAAAATTTAGAAAGAGCTATCACCTATGCTATTCAAAAACTCTTCCAGAAAATTGAAGGGGAAGGTAAACTCTCAACCTCATTCTATGACCATCACCCTAATACCAAAACCAGACAAAGATGCCGCAGAAAAAGAAAACTGCAGGCCAATATCACTGATGAACATGGATGCAAAAATCCTCAACAAAATTCTAGCAAATGGAATCCAACAGCATATTAAAATGATCACACATTATGACCAAATGGGCTTTATCCCAGGGATGCAAGGATTCTTCAATATTCACAAATCAATCAATGTGATACACCACATTAACAAACTGAAAGATAAAAAGAACCCTATGATTATCTCAATAGATGCAGAAAAAGCACCTGACAAAATTCGACACCCATTTATGATAAAAACTCTCAGAAAGTAGGCATAGAAGGAACATACCTCAACATAATGAAAACCATATAAGATAAACCCACAGCAAGCATTATCCTCAATGGTGAAAAATTGAAAGCATTTCCCCTAAAGTCAGGAACAAGACAAGAGGACAAGAGTGCCCACTCTCACCACTATTGTTCAACATAGTTTTGGAAGTTTTAGCTACAACAATCAGAGAAGAAAAAGAAATAAAAGTAGTTCAGATTGGAAAAGAAGAAGTAAACTCATGCTGTTTGCAGATGACATGATCCTCTACATAGAAAACCCTAAAGACACCACCAGAAAATTACTACAGCTAATCAATGCATATAAAAATTTGTAGGATATAAAATTAACACACAGAAATCTCTCACATTCCTATACACTAACAATGAGAAAACAGAAAGAGAAATTAAGGAAACAATCCCGTTCACCACTGCAATGCAAAGAATAAAATACTTAGAAATAAATCTACCGTAAGAAACAAAAGACCTATTTACAGAAAACTATAAAACACTGATGAAAGAAATCAAAGATAACACAAGTAGATGGAGAAATATGACATTTTCATGGATCAGAAGAATCAATATAGTGAAAATGAGCATATCACCCCCAAAGCAATCTATAGATTCACTGCAATCCCTATCAAGCTACCAATGGCATTTTTCACAGAAGTACAACAAATAATTTCACAATTTGTATGGAAACACAAAAAACCTCAAATAGCCAAAACAATCTTGAGAGAGAAGAATGGAACTGGAGGAATCAACCTGCTTGAATTCAGATCATACTACAAAACAAATGATCAAAACAGTATGGACCTGGCACAAAGACAGAAATGTAAATCAATGGAACAAAGCAGAAAGCCCAGAGATAAAACCACACACCAATGGAGACCTAATCTTTTACAAAGGAGTATAGTTCAGTTCATCAGTTCAGTCGCTCAGTCGTGTCCGACTCTTTGCTACCAAGGAAGTCATATATATATATATATGCATATACATACACACACACACACACACACACACACACACACACACAGTGGAGAAAAGACAATCTCTTTAACAAGTGGTGCTGGGAAAACTGGACAACCACCTGTAAAATAATGAAATTAGAACACTTTCTAACACCATACACAAAAATAAACACAAGATGGATTAAAGATCTAAATGTAAGACCAAAAATCTATAAAACTCCTAGAGGAAAACATAGGCAGAACACTGGATGACATAAATCACAACAACCTCCTCTATGACCTACCTCCCAGAGTAATAGAAATAGCAAAAATAAACAAATGGAACCTAATTAAACTTAAGATGTCCCTGGTGGCTCAGACAGTAAAGTGTCTGCCTACAATGTGGAGACTTGGGTTCAATCCCTGGGTTGGGAAGATCCTCTGAAGAAGGGAATGGCAGCCCACTCCAGTGCTCTTGCTTGGAAAATCCCATGGACAGTGGAGCCTGGTAGGCTACATTCCATGGGGTCGCAAAGAGTCAAGCTTTAGCACAATGAAGGAAACTATAACCAAGGTGTAAACACAGCTTTCAGAGTGGGAGAAAATAATAGCAAATGAAGCAGCTGACAAAGCCTTAATCTCAAAAATATACAAGCAGCTCATCCAGCTCTATATCAGAAAAATTAACAATGAAATAAAAAAAATGGGCCAAAGAACTAAACAGACATTTCTCCAAAGAAGACATACAGACGGCTAGCAAACACGTGAAAAGATGCTGAAAATCACTCATTATCAGAGAAATGGAAATCAAAACCACAATAAGGAACCATATTACTCTGGTAAGGATGGCTACTATCAAAAAGTCTACAAAAGAACATGTAGGAGAGGGTGTGGAGAAAAAGACTAGAGATCTCTAGTACATTTCAGGCAAAGATGGGCACAATAAAGGACAGAATTGGTATGGACCTAACAGAAGCAGAAGTTATGAAGAGGTGGCAAGAATACACAGAAGAACTATCCAGAAAAGATCTTCACGACCCAGATATTCTTGATGGTGTGATCACTCTCATAGAGTCAGACATCTTGGAATGTGAGGTCAAGTGAATATTAGGAAGCATCACTATGAACAAGGCTAGTGGAGGTGATAGAATTCCAGTTCAGCTATTTCAAATCCTGAAAGATGATGCCATGAAAGTGCTGCACTCAATATGCCAGCAAATTTGGAAAACTCATCATTGGCCACAGGACTGGAAAAGGTCAGTTTTCATTCCAATACCAAAGAAAGGCAATCCTAAAGAATGCTCAAACTACTGCACAATTGTACTCATCTCACACACTGTAAAGTAATACTCAAAATTCTCCAAGCCAGGCTTCAACAGTATGTGACCTGTGAACTTCTAGATGTTCAAACTGGTTTTAGAAAAGGCAGAGGAACCAGAGATCAAATTGTCAACATCAAAGAGAACTCCAGAAAAAAACATCTATTTCTGCTTTATTGACTACATCAAAACCTTTGTGTGGATCACAATGAACTGTGGAAAATTCTTCAAGAGATAGGAATACCATACCACCTGACCTGCCTCTTGAGAAATCTGTATGCAGGTCAGGAAGCAACAGTTTGAACTGGACATAGAACAACAGACTGGTTCCAAATAAGGAAAGGTGTATGTCAAGGCTGTATGTTGTCACCCTGCTTATTTAAATTATATACAGAATACATCATGAGAAATGCTGGGATGGATGAAGCACAAGCTGGAATCAAGATTGCTGGGAGAAATATCAATAACCTCAGAGATGCAGATGACACCACCTTTATGTCTGAAACTGAAGAAGAACTAAAGAGCCTCTTGATGAAAGTGAAAGAGGAGAGTAAAAAAGTTGGCTTAAGGAATCTCCACACTGTTCTCCATAGCGGCTGTACTAGTGCATTCCCACCAACAGTGTAAGAGGGTTCCCTTTTCTCCACACCCTCTCCAGCATTTATTGCTTGTAGACTTTTGAATAGCAGCCATTCTGACTGGCGTGTAATGGTACATCATTGAGGTTTTGATTTACATTTCTCTGATAATGAGAGATGTTGAACATCTTTTCATGTGTTTGTTAGCCATCTGTATGTCTTCTTTGGAAAAATGTCTGTTTAGATCTTTGGCCCATTTTTTGATTGGGTTATTTATTTTTCTGGAATTGAGCTTCAGGAGTTGCTTATATATTTTTGAGATTAATCCTTTGTCTGTTTCTTCATTTGCTATTATTTTCTCCCATTCTGAAGGCTGTCTTTTCACCTTGAATATAGTTTCCTTTGCTGTGCAAAGGATTTTAAGTTTCATTAGGTCCCATTTGTTTAGTTTTGCTTTTATTTTTAATATTCTGGGAGGTGGGTCATAGAGGATACTGCTGTGATTTATGTCGGAGAGTGTTTTGCCTATGTTCTCCTCTAGGAGTTTTATAGTTTCTGGTCTTACATTTAGGTCTGTAATCCATTTTGAGTTTATTTTTGTGTATGGTGTTAGAAAGTGTTCTAGTTTCATTCTTTTACAAGTGGTTGACCAGTTTTCCCAGCACCACTTGTTAAAGAGGTTGTCTTTTTTCCATTGTGTATCCTTGCCTCCTTTGTCAAAGATAAGGTGTGCATAGGTTTGTGGATTTATCTCTGGGCTTTCTATTCTGTTCCATTGATCTATATTTCTGTCCCTGTGCCAGTACCATTATACAGAGTGAAGTAAGCCAGAAAGATAAAGACCAATACAGTATATTAACACATATATATGGAATTTAAAAAGATAGTAACAATAACCCTATATGCAAAACAGAAAAAGAGACACAGATGTATAGAACAGACTTTTAGACTCTGTGGGAGAAGGTGAGGGTGGGATGTTCTGAGAGAACATCATTGAAACAAGTATACTATCAAGGGTGAAACCGATCACCAGCCCAGGTTGGATGCATGAGACAAGTGCTCAGGGCTGGTGCACTGGGAAGACCCAGAGGGATGGGATGGAGAGGGACGCAGGAGAGGGGATCGGGATGGGGAACACATGTAAATCCATGGCTGATTCATGTCAATGTATGGCAAAAACCACTACAATATTGTAAAGTAATTAGCCTCCAACTAATAAAAATAAATGGGAAAGAAAAAAAGAAAAAAAAAAAAGTTGGCCTAAAGCTCAACATTCAGAAAACAAAGATCATGATATCTGGCTCCATCACTTCATGGCAAATAGATGGGGAAAAAGTTTAAACTGTGACAGACTTTATTTTCTTGGGCTCCAAGATCACTGTGGATGGTGACTATAGCTACGAAATTAAAAGATGCTTGCTCCTTGAAAGTACAGCAGTAGAAACCTAGACCAGGTGTTAAAAAGCAGAGCCACCACTTTGCTGACAAAGTTCTGTATAGTCAAAGCTTTATTTTTTCCAGTAGTCATGTGTAGATGTGAGTTGCACCATAAGGAAGTCTAAGTGAAGAATTGATTCTTCTGAACTGTGAAGACTCTTGAGAGTCCCTTGGACAGAAAGGAGATCGAACCAGTCAATCCTAAATGAAATCAATGCTGAATATTCATTGGAAGGACTGATGCTGAAGCTGAAGCTCCAATATTTGAGCCACCTGATGCAAAGAGCCAACCCATTGGAAAAAACTCATGCTGGGAAAGATTGAGGGCAAGAGGAGAAGGGGGTGATAGAGGATGATATGGTTGGATGGCATCACCAAGTCAATGGACATGAGTCTGAGCAAACTCCAGGAGATAGTGAAGGACATGGAAGCTTGGTGTGTTGCAGTTCATAGGGCCACAAAGATTTGGTCATAACTTACTGACTGTACAACAGCAATAAAGTCTTGTACTTTAGCCAGGACAAAACTGCTAATATCTATAACAATTACATGCTTTTCAAATAGCTTGTGATTTTAGAATGTTGTGGAAGCAATATTGTTTCCTTACTTCCACTGGAAATAAGATTTAAAGTGTCCCTATGCTCAGGAATTATTGGATGCAATACTTTTACCTGTTGTTTTAGCTATCATTAAATTTCCCACATATTCTAAACTTGAGTGTCTGAAAGTTAAAGGAAATCACCTTGCTGACACTTCTGCAACAACTGTTGCCCTTAAAAGGATCAAAAGCAGTCAAACCTCTGTCATGGTCCAAAGGGAAAGCTCCCCAAATGATAATTTAGACACGCTGGCTGGAGAGACCCAACAACTAGACTTAGGGGAGAAAAGAGAACAAGATTAGAAATTCAACAACTGTTGGTTTGACAAAAAGAGAAAGTTCTGACTTAGACCTAATAAAAAACTAAAAAATACTAGTGAGGAATCTAAAATTCCTTCTACTCACAACTGTATATGCATTTAACCCTTAGTTTACTAATAAAATACCTGTCTTTAAAAATCAATATTGACTAGAAAACATTAACAAAACTGAAAAATAGTGCCTATTTCACTTGCCTCCTTGTCCTAAGTACAACCCAGGGAAGACTATTTGTACTGTTCCTGGACATTTTAAACTGTCTAATGGACAGTTTGAGGTTTGATAAACGGAATTTAGATAATTCCCTCCATCCAATGGACATTCTGCATATTTTTCACAGTGGACAGAAGCCTTTCCTTACAGATAAGCTTATTGCCTCTTGTGACTAAAATCCTTTCAGAAAAAAATTATCTCTTTCTGGAAAACTTTATTCAAATTTCATTGTGGTAAAGAAAACCCTTTTACTGGTCAGGCATTTCAACAGATCTGTACTGTTTGGCTGGTTTTCACGCTTTCACTGTGCTTACCACTTTCAACCTTCTGATTCAATTAAACACACTAACTGCATGAAGACTCAACTAGCAAACTTGTTGCAGCATGCCAAATACTTTAGCCAAAACCATAGGTATTTCTAAATCTCAGACCCCCTTTTGTAATTTATAAACTCTCAATCTTTGATGTAGTCACAGGTGTCCAAAGCTTTTGCAATGTTGTGTCTCCTAAAAATAACCATTTTTGGTAGAGCAATCTTTTCACTGTGAGCCTTTGGACAGTTAAGACCTTAAACGTCATATCTTGCCAATTGGAGATCTTGTGTACTTGACAAGAAACCTCTAGAAGAACTCTCTTCAATATTGCTGGAAGGATCCCCATCAGGTACTGCTAGTTAATCATTGGGCTGCCAGACTCCAAGGAATGGATTCTTGCATTCACATGACACTTCTAAAGAAGGTATTAAACACTGAGTGGACCTGAATATTATCTGGTGACATAAAAGTAAAGACTTGCCAGAACTGAAGCAGATAACTTCTGATAAGACAGCTTTCCCATGATACCCAGAACAGATCTTCTGGACCTGTTGTCAGATTTTTGATGATGAAATAATACTTCAGATGATCTCCAGTGACTAGCATCTTGATAACATATTGACATAAAAAGTGCCTGAGGCTTTTTCTTCCTCCCTCTCTTTGTTACTCAAATGTGACCTTAATAGGTGTCCAATCCTTGCACTTACCTTCAAACATGAGACACTACAATCAGGAAGGATCATTCCTGATGTTAAGAAACAGAAGGCCTCTGAAACTAGAACACCTGACTGTTGATTGGTGATAATTTTGGAGAAAGATCTTGATCACAAAGAGGAAATATAGAACATAAATAAACAGAAACCAAAACTTAATAGAGATGGGAGACCAGGATAGGGAGCTCTCGTGTGCTTTAATGATTACAGAGCTCAACAAAAAGAAAAAAAAAAATACTCTTCTTTCCTGATAAGGATTCAGTCAATGAAAAGCCCTGGACTCTTTAATATAGCCTCCCAACTTCTTTTTACTCTCTATCAAAGAGTTCTCTTTCCCTTTCCTTATGGGGACTTGCATGAGGCTTGCCACAGTTGCAGACACTTAGTTACAATTCTCTACTGATCTGAAGCCTCTTGAGAGTCCCTTGGACTGCAAGGAGATCAACCAGTCCATTCTAAAGGAAATCAGTCCTGAATGATCATTGGAAGGACTGATGTTCAAGCTAAAACTCCAAGGCTACCTGATGCAAAGAACTGACTCATTTGAAAAGACCCTGATGCTAGCAGAGGTTGAAGGCAGGAGGATAAGCGGACAGGACGACAGAGGATGAGATGATTGGATGGCATCACAGACTCAATGGACATGAGTTTGAGTAGGCTCTGGGAGTTGGTGATGGACAGGGAGGCCTGGTGTGCTGCAATCCATGGGATCTCAAAGAGTCAGACACAACTGAGTGACTGAACTGACTAACTGACTGATCACAAAGATCTTCCCAGGTGGCATTAGTGGTAAAGAACCCGCCTGCCAATGCAGGAGACAGGAGACACGTGTTGGATCCCTGGGTTGGGAAGATCCCCTGAAGGAGGGCATGGCAATCCACTTCAGTATTCTTGCCTGGAGAATCCCATGGACAGAGGAGCCTGGAGGGCTACAGTTCATGGGGTCGCAAAGAGTCAGACACAACTGAAATGACAGCATGTACTGTCAATAAGCCTAATCTTTTCTGAGGAAATATCTAACAGTCTATTTGTTTCAAGTCAACAATGAAGTTCATGTTTCTTACTTTGCTGTAAGTGATAAAGAGCTTTGTCTCTGACCTGTGAGATTTATGTCTTCTGCCAGCCCTCAGGAAACTGGCAGACTAAATTGTTAGCATGTAAGTAAGACAAACACAAAACTTTTTACCTCTTGACACTGTTCACATTAGGATTCTCTTAGGAGTCCATGGAAAGAGTGCTACAGTTCATAGAACTAATCTGATTAGAGGTTGTGGGTGACTAATATGAGCTATCTGCTGTTAAATTAAAGCAATGCAGTTAATCACACACATCACTCATTGGAAGAAATAGATGGCATTTTATGGGTTCAGCTTATACATTAAAACAAAAAAAATTAAGAAAGACTAGGACAGACAGAGACTGAGTTTGGTCTGAAGACTTTCCTCAAGTATTTTAATTTGTTGGAGTGCATTTAAATTTTGAAGATAAATGACATTTTATTTCTCTCAACTTCTTAGTTATTCCTTGAAAATTGTGTCATTATGTGTTTTAAATTTTAGTTTTTGTTGGTTGTTTAAATGAAAATATTTACAAATAAAGTTTGCAACTTCTTTGCATTTTTGTAAGATATAATGTAAATTTAATAAAGTATTAGGACTAAGATTTATTAGCTTTGACAATTGTAGGCACCCATTTAACCACTACCTAAATAAAGATAAAAAATCATGTTGTATTATGTAGTAACCAACCACAAGCTACACGTAGCTATTTAGTCTTCAATTCTAATTAAAGTAAAATCAAATTGAAAATTCATTTTTTAAATCACATTAGCCACATTTCAAATTCTTAATAGCTGTATGTGAACATTCAAGATATTGGACATATTGAACAGAACATATTTGAAACACTGCAGAAAATAATAAAAATACCCTTTCTAATTTTTAAACATTTAAAACATCTATTAGCTATGTCATGTGGCTAGCAGGATCTTGATTCCCTGACTAGGAAACAGATTCAAGCCCCTTATTGAGAAAGGATGATGTCCTAAATACTGCAACACCAGGGAAATTATCGAGAAACGTCCTTCTTAAATTAATAGTCTGTAACATTAGGAAATACCTTCTTTTATTTATAATAATCTTGAAATTCATCCACATTATTGTGTGTATTTGTAGTATTTTCCCTTTTATTGCTGTATAGTAGTCCACTTAATAGTTCTGGTACAATTTATTTAATTATTCTTCTATTCATTAATGTCATTGTTTACATTTTCAGGTATTATGAATAAGGCTGCCATGACATCTTGCACAATTCTTGTTGTGGACATATGTTTGTTTCATATGTCTTGAAAAATACCCTGGGGTAGAATTGCTTAATCATGCATAAGACAAAAGTTTATCTTCATAAGAAACTGCTACATGAAAAAATATATATATAATAATATTATTTAGTAATGACCTACTAGTTCAGACTGACTTGAATTGGGGAAAAGACTGACAATACAAAATATTGGCAAGGACATATAGTAGGTGGAAATCTCATGTATTGCAGGTTTGAGGGTGAAATGGTACAGTTTATTTCTATAACAATATATTTTTGTGATCTTGATATGCATTTCCTTCTTGACTGAAGATGTTGAGCATATTTTTATGTGTTTAGTGGGCACTCTTACATCTTGTTTTATAAAGTTTCTGTAGAATTCTTTTGCACACTTAGGACAATTAGGTATTTGCCTTTTAATTATTAATGTGTATGAGTCCTTTATATATTTTAAATAGGCTTTCTTCAGATATACTATTTCATACATTTTTTTAAGGATTTGGATTTTAATTCATACAAATGATTTTGACTATTTTTCAAGTCAGCTATAGGAAAGTGTGGAGCCCAAGCTTAGAAAGTCATTTTTGTTTTTTGCTTTTTTAAAAAATAAAAGCCAAAATGCATTAGAGAGTATACTAACAGCACAAAAGAGGTATCAGAGCCAAAGAAAGTCAATTGGGGCTCCTTTGTATCAGAAGCTTAAAAACCATAGAGGAGAACATGAAGGTAAAAGTCATTGCAGAGACTATATTTATTTAAAGTTTTGATTTCTTAAATGTTTCTTTAATATTTCTAAAATTCTCTTAGAAGTGAAAGCATACTTCATACAATGGAAAGGTAAGATTCAATAACCACTGTAATTTTTTGTGTTAAAAATTAACTTTTCAATTTTCATATTTAAAGTTTGTAATGAGCACCATATTTAAGATGCCCGGATTTTAGCATATAAAACAGAGCAAAATAGGCAATTGGATGTGTACTCCTAATACAATTATGCTTTTTAAAAGTTTTATGTCTTTGGTCCCAATGATTTATGTGTAGAGCATTTAATTAGCAAATTTGCCAATATATTTTTAAATGAAAGTTTTTGGTTTATATTCTGAGTACCCAGTAAAGGCAGAATTTCAAATTTACAAACAGTATTGAGTGACAGTTGCTCAGTCGTGTCCAACTCTTTGCAACTCCATGGACTGTCCATGGTATTCTTTAGGCCAAAATACTGGATTGGGTAACCTTTCTCTTTTCCAGGGAATCTTCACAACCCAGGGATTGAATCCAGGTCTCCCACATTGCAAGCAGATTCTTTACCAGCTGAGCCACAAAGGAAACCCACGAATACTGGAGTGGGTAGCTTATCCCTTCTCCAGTGGATCATCCTGACCCAGGAATTGAACCGGGGTCTCCTGCATTGCAGGTGGATTCTTTACCAACCGAGCTATCCGTAAAACCCATATTGCTTGCTTAAAAAAGAAGAAGAAGAAGAAAACATCAGTCTCACTAAAGCAGAAATGTCGAATATGATCTATCTTTGGGACTAAATTTTACTCTTGCAATGAGGCCCTCTGATGCACATTTTAATTTCAGTTTTGAAACTATGGAGAGGAAAGTTACATTTACAAAAAATGCTAGACTTTTGGTTTTGAGTTATAAAATAGATCTCAGGAATATCAAAGGCTTTATAACTATTCACTCTGGAAATTACAAAGCCTAATTGCATCAGGAATTAGTTTCCTTTCTCTAGAAGTATTCATGCAGAAACTACAAAGCCACAACTCTTGAACCTTTTAGAAGACATCAATCAATAAGGAAGTCAGTTAACTTAGATACCCTCTGAGGTTACTTCCAAACTGTAGTGTCTATAATTCTATCAATTTTCCCCTATTTTAACATCTCAACATTTTATCAGAGTTATAGGTGGTCTAACATGAGTTATTTTGGAACAAGATGGGGATTTATTATATATACATCCACATTAAAAAGAAGAGGAGACATGAGTAATTAGTCTCTCTATTTACTGTAAATTATCTAACTGTCTGAGGCTAAAAGACTTCTTTGAAAATGACCACATGTTTTTCAAGAGTATCGTTTTCAAGTTAAAGTAAGCAATGAACTGAGTTATTTGAGAACAACTAAACATGTAAAGAAAACATTTAGGTCTTTATACTTTTTCACAGATACAGGAGATAGAGTAACATAGCCATTATGTTTAGAATAAGCAAAACCAGTTGTACCCCTAATATGCTCAGTTAATGAATTAATTACAATGACCTTTTAGTTTTGAATTTTCCAAAGATTTATACGTTTTTTCAGAAACTATTTCTCAGAAAGAAAAGGCTTCTGAGAAAGCAAATGGAGAGGTCTGACTGAGTTGAAGCTCAGGATAAAAGCATCCAAAAGAAACAGAAAAGGAGAGACAAGTAAAACTGCTTTTTAATAAGGTTGCTGAGGTAGATTGAAGCTTGAAATCATATGACACCTTCTGTTTACCCATTTGCCAGTTAGTACAAGATATTTTATAGGTAACTCATCTACAACCATGCACACTTTTTAAATTGACAAAGTACATTATTTTTTTTAGAATATCAAAGAGAAACTGTAAAGACAAACCACTAGTTTTTACACAAAATTATTTTTAAAGCTGCTTTTGTGCATAAATTCAAGAAAATTATTTAGGAACATATTGTTAATATGTGCATAACATATCACTGAACTAGGCAGTATTTTTTATTCTTGTTTCATTATAATTTAGAAAAAAAAGTCATCCTGATTTTCTTACCATAGAACTCAAATGACAATCTTGCTAATCCTGTTTTAATGGTTACCTAAAATATTTACTCTGGCTTTGTATTTTTGAGGTGTACATTATTTTTCATTGTGTTTATGGCACTTCCTATACATATTTTCTCCCTTCAAAAGATGATGAACAGCAAAAAGTCATGAACTATATCTTCCAGTTCCTATTTATTCCTCCCAAATTTCCACAATATTGTTTTTATGCCAATTCCAAATATCTAGTTTACTAATACAACAATAATTCCATTTTCTTCTTCCAAGAATTACCTTCATTTAATACAAAGTATACCTCTAAACATGCATATGAATATTATATGTATATATTTATTTGATTTATCAATGGTAGGTAACTAGTGTGATTTTGCCCTTATAGACAAAGAAAAATGCAAAAAAGTTAATCCCTCATTAAAGTAAAAACCTCTCAAAAGCAAGAGCCATTTGCATTAACCTCTTCACAGAGCTAACCATAGTATGCTCAACTATTATTTACTAAATTTAATAAGTCATTCTGAGTAACTCTACACTAATTAAGTGACTTTAAGAAACATGCAATAAACTCATTTTTTTTAATTGTCAAAAATGCATGGCTCATAAGCCTTTCAAATTTAACCATTCATGGTATTTCCTTGAGTCTTTATTTCTATAAGTATCAGATATCAGCTTTCAATAACATCCTAGCTAACAAGGGGGAACTGTGTGAGTTATGAAATGGGATCTCCAGTATCTGTCTTTGAAACTATGAATTAATTTAACAGTCCTTCTTGATCTTTCATGTCTGCTCATCAAAAGCTGTCATGGTTAGATATTATTAAGTTCTATAGTTTTTGACTAATTACTTCTAAATATCAATTTTGATACTTCTTTTAATTTTGTGGCTTTTATAAAGTACTATAAAGTATGCCGCTGTTGTTCAGTCGCTAAGTCATGTCCGACTATTTGCCACCCCATGGACTGAAACATGCCAGGCTTCCCTGGTCTTTACCATCTCCCAGAGTTTCCTCAAATTCATATGCATTGAGTCAGTGATGGTATCCACCCATCTTTTCCTCTGCCGCCCCCTTTCTTCTGTTGCCCTCAATCTTTCCCAGCATTAGGGTCTTTTCCAATGAGTAGATTCTTTGCATCAGGAGGCCAAAGTATTGGAGCTCCAGCTTCAGCATCAGTTCTTCCAATGAAAATTCAGGGTTGATTTCCTTTAGGATTGATTAGTTTGCTCTCCTTGCTTTCCAAGGAACTGTCAAGAGTCTTCTCCAACACCACAGTTCAAAACATCAATTCTTTGGTGCTCATTCTTCATGGTTCAGCTCTCACATCCATATATGTCTACTGGAAAAACCATAGCTTTGACTATATGGATATTTGTCAGCAAAGTGATATCTCCACTTTTTAATATGTTATCTAGTTTGGTCATAGATTTTCTTCCAAGGGGCAAGCATCTTTTAATTTCATGTCTGCAATGATTTTGGAGCCCAAGAAAATAAAATCTGCCACTGTTTCAATTTTGTGCCCATTTATGTGCCATGAAGTGATGGGACCAGATGCCATGGTCTTTGTTTTTTTGAATGTTGACTTTTAAACCAGCTTTTTCACTCACCTCTTTCACCTTCATTAAGAAGCTCTTTAGTTCCTCTTCGCAACTCCTGCAGCTCAATTCCAGAAAAATAAATGACCTCCTCTTCACTTTCTGCCATTAGGGTGGTTTCATCTATGTATCTGAGGTTGTTGATATTTCTTCCTGCAATCTTGATTCCAGCTTGTGATTCATCCAGCCCAGCATTTCCCATGATATACTCTGCATAGAAGTTAAATAAGCAGGGTGGCAATATACAGCCTTTACATACTCCTTTCCCAATTTGGAAACAGTCCATTGTTCCATGTCTGGTTCTAACTGTTGCTTCTTGACATCCACACAGGTTTCTCAGGAAGCAAGTAAGGTGGTCAGGTAATCCCATCTCTTTAAGAATTTTCCACAGTATGTTGTGATCCACCCAGTCAAAGGCTTTAGCATAGTCAATGAAGCAGAAGTAGATGCTTTTCTGGAATTCCCTTGCTTTCTCTATAATCCAGCGGACATTGGCAATATGAAATCTGGTTCCTCTACTTTTTCTAAATCCTGCTTGCATGTCTGCAAGTTCTAAGTTCATGTACTGTTGAAGCTAGCTTGAAAGATTTTGAGCATTACCTTGTGAGCATGAAATGAGTGCAATTGTATGGTAGTTTGAAAATTCTTTGGCATTGCCCTTCTTTGGTATTGTAATGAAAACTATAAAGTATGTGCTAATTAAAAAAATAATTTGTACCCTTTATTTCCCTTAGTAAATTTGTTATAAAACTAAAATATAATGTTTCTCTAATTTTGCAATAAAAGAGTATCTCTATTAACATTTCAATGCATAATATTTCCTTCTACCATTTAAATACATAAGTTTTAAGATAAAATTATGATCATACTCTATTTAAATACTTGAACTTTGTTTTACCCACATGATAGTACAAAATCAGTTTTTCATATCATACTTACTTTTTTTCCAAAGTGTATTTTTATTCATTTGTAATTTCATCAAATTACATATGACCATTTACTTAGGAAGGATCCTGGTCTGTCTTTATGTATCCACAACAGTGGATTTCTCAGCAGATACATCTTTTTGAGTATCTCTGCTTATTTCCTTTGAGTAACTATTAGAAGTAGAATTATTAGACTAAAGTTATGAGTAATTTTAAGGCACATTATTGACACTATCAAATTCTCTCCAAAAATATCTTAGTAATAGCAACTTCAAGTATCTGAATGTCAATGTTTTAGTTTTTGCTATTCTTTGACATTGAAACACACCAAAAGAATACATTTTCTTTCACATAAGTATTTGGTAATATCAGTGCAGTTGTAGTAAGCAATTCCATATCTTAATACTAACACTGATTATGCCCTGTATTATAGATCTCCTTGACCTGTTTAATAGAGCACACATACAAACATGGATTTGTGAAAGCATACATCCACATATACCCTGGAGAAGGGAATGGCAACCCACTTTAGTATTCTTGCCTGAAAGTCCCATGAACAGAGGTGTCTGGCAAGCTCCAGTACATGAGGTTGCAAAAAGTTGGACATGACTGAGAAACTGAGTGTGCATACACATACACAAATATATTCACAGAAGTTTGAAAAAGGAGGTTTTTCACATATAAACAAAAGATGCCAAGAATTCTTACTGTATGAGGTGTTACATTTATAAATTAATTTAAAGATGATATTATTGATAGACAATTATCTGAATAGAATATTATTTCATAATTTATTTTACCTGCAAATAAAATACCAACATCCTTACATATTCATGATTGGAATCATGAAAAAAGAAGAAATAATAAAAGGTAGATACTAAAATCTATTAATTTCCCTAAATTGAAAAAAAATATACATTTCTTTGCATAGCAACTCCTTCAATAGCAGATATCTCTAAAAAGACACTGTCTTGTCTGTTAATCAGGTGTGTTAATATTAACACAAAATGTAAATTCAGAATTTAAATAAGCACTGGTAAATATTTTTGAGTGTTTTCATATACTTATTTCTTATGTGGTGATAACATTACATTATTTACTTCATTTAGTCTTTAGAGGACATATAAATAGTTACGGTATATCTGTTGATTGAATCTCAGGACTGACACTACTTTGTTTATTCATATATGCTAAATATGCAGAATGAAATAACATCAGTAAGGTTAACCACAATTTATATATCTGGCCTCTGGAACATAATCACACTGCAGTGCTGCCTTTTGGAATAATCTACAATAACCAAGTCATGAAGAAAGGAAGTAGCCCAATTAATTAAGAAATGCTATGGTTGCTTGCTTCTTTACTTCAAAAATAGGAAAACAAATTCCTATTTGTTTCATGGGTATGGTAAGAGAGTGATTCTAGTTTAGTAAAATAAAGAGTGGAAATTAGGGAATTTGCAATTCCCAAATGCCATGGGAAGTTGAGCATTTCTTCCTATGCTTATTTACATCTACATATTTTCTGTGGTACAGGGCCTGTTTAGATCTCTTTGTTATTTTTAGAATCAGGTTGTCTGTTTTGTTATTGTTGAGTTTTAAGTGTTCTTTGCATATTTTAGATTCAAGTCCTTTATCAGATATGTGTTTGCAAATATTTTCTCCCTACCCAAGGCTTGTCCTTTCATTCTCTTAACACTATCTTCTGTACACAAGTTTTTAATTTTCATGGAGTTCACTCTGCCAGTGTTCTAGTTCAAAGTGTTTTTGTTGTTGCGTTAAACTCTTTACCAAACTCAGGATTTTCTCCTGAGTTATGTTCTAGAAGTTTTATAATCTTGCATTTTGCATTTATGTTTATGATCCAATGTGGGTTAATTCTTGTGGAAAGTGTCTAGATTCTTTTCTTTTTTTAATTGAATATCCATTTGTTCTTGTATTATTTGTTGAAAAGACTATCCTTTCTCTACAGGATAATCTTTACTCTGATAAAACCTTAAGTGATTTAGAATCAGGCAAAATAGTTTCCTTTGAAAGCAGTCTTTTGTTAGCAAGAACAGAATGCTCTGAGTACATTTCAAAATGGCCATTTATTCCTCCCTGTGCTGGAAACATGTGTGGATTTTTCCCCAACCTTCAACCTGAGAACCTGGTTGGATTCCTGGAGGTAAAACTCATGAAACTGTAGGGCCTAACACTAGGCCCCCGGAATATCTAACTCAAGTCTGTCCATTCTGAGCCTCTAGAAATTCATCAGTCACAACTTAAATATTTCTACTGGCACTGTCCTCAGAGGTAAACTTCTGCTCCTGGGCTTCTGCTCCTAGTCAGCTGTGTTTCTCAGTATGCATCTGTCTCTGCATTTTCCAGGGTGTCAGTTTACTCTGTGACCTCAATTCTCTGATGGATCTAAGAGTTCTTACTTTATAAATTGTTCATTTTTTCTTTTGTAAAATCAGGAATGATGACTTCCAAGTTCTTTACACATCAGACAGAAAATTAGTGGTCCTATTTTTTATCACAGACTTGACAATAATTTCCAGGTAACCTTATGTGTACTAACATATATATGTGTGTGTGTGTATATATATATATATGAAGAACACTGGACAAAATCAATATTTTCAACAAAGTACTGTTCTATGATTTGTTAATAGATAATCAAATAGAGAACTATTTTCAGGTAAAACAAAATTGGCACACATTTCCTGAGTTCTCTCAAAAGGCAGCTGACAAGTAGTATCTTTCTTCCCCTTTATGACTTCATCTGAGAAACATAATAAAGGATTAGCATATGGAAACAAAAATGTAAGTTGAATGTTCAGGTGATGGAACATTTATCTGTATTGGACAAGAAGACTTGCTCTAAGAGTATCCCCAAATCGGTCAAGATATTTAACCACTTGGGCCAAGCCATGCAGGTCCCGGTGAAGCAATTTTCTCAGTGATGGAGAAGTTCCCAGAGAAACAATGTCAACTCACTTTCCCTATGAGCAGTTTACACTCAGGAGGAAGAAAAGAAGGGAAGAGTCATGCATATCAAGTTCTTGCTCCCCTTCAGTTCAGTTCAGTCGCTCGGTCATGTCTGACTCTTTGCGACCCCATGAACCGCAGCACGCCAGGCCTCCCTGTCCATCACCAACTCCCAGAGTCCACCCAAACCCATATCCATTGAGTCGGTGATGCCATCCAACCATCTCATCCTCTGTCGTCCCCTTCTCCTGCTGCCCTCAATCTTTCCCAGCATCAGGGTCTTTTCCAATGAGTCAAATCTTCGCATCAGGTGGCCACAGTATTCGAGTTTCAGCTTCAACATCAGTCCTTCCAATGAACACCCAAGACTGATCCCCTTTAGGATGGACTGGTTGGATCTCCTTGCAGTCCAAGGGACTCTCAAGAGTCTTCTCCAACATCACTGTTCAAAAGCACCGAAGGCATCAATTCTTCGGTGCTCAGCTTTCTTTACAGTCCAAATCTCACATCCATACGTGATCACTGGAAAAACCATAGTCTTGACTAGATGGACCTTTGTGGACAAAGTAATATCTGTACTTTTTAATATGCTATCTAGATTGGTCATAACTTTCCTTCCAAGGAGTAAGCATCTTTTAATTTCATGGCTGCAGTCACCATCTACAGTGATTTTGGAGTCCAGAAAAATAAATTCAGACACTGTTTCCACTGTTTCCCCATCTATATGCCATGAAGTGATGGGACCAGATGCCATGATCTTAACTTTCTGAATGTTGAGCTTTAAGCCAACTTTTTCACTCTTCTTTTTCACTTTCATCAAGAGGCTGTTAGTTATTCTTCACTTTCTGCCATAAGGGTGGTGTCATCTGCATATCTGAGATTATTGATATTTCTCCTGGCAATCTTGATTCCAGCTTGTGCTTCATCCAGCCCAGCGTTTCTCATGATGTACTTTGCATGCAAGTTAAATAAGCAGGGTGACAATATATAGCCTTGATGTACTCCTTTTCCTATTTGGAATCAGTCTGTTGTTCTATGTCCAGTTTTAACTGTTGCTTCCTGACCTGCATACAAGATTTCTCAAGAGGCAGGTAAGATGGTCTGGTATTCCCATCTCTTTAAGAATTTTCCACAGTTTACTGTGGTCCACACAGTCAAAGACTTTGGCATAGTCAATAAAGCAGAAATACTTGTTCCCCTTACTACTAACCAAATCTCATTTCACAACACTGGGACAATATGAGTGATAGTACAGCTAGAGATTGGGCTTCCCTGTTAGCTCAGCTGGTAAAGGATTGCCCTGCAATGCAGGAGACTCCAGTTTGATACCTGGGTTAGGAAGATCCCCTGGAGAAGGTACAGGCTACCCATTCCAATATTCATGGACTTCCTTGGTGGCTCATATGGTAAAGAACCTGCCTTCAGTGCCATCTGCAATGTGGGAAACCTGGGTTCGATCCCAGGGTTGGGAAGATTCCCTGGAGAAGGGCATGGCAACCCACTCCAGCATTCTTACCTGGAGAATCCCCATGGACAGAGGAGCCTGGCGGGCTACAGTCCATGGGGTCACAAAGAGTCAGACATGACTGATCAATTAAGCACAGCATAAATAGAGGCTAAGAGTGCATTTAAGAAAATCATATCCACCTAGGAACTAATAGAGAGGGAGAATTTCATTCTACTCTAACAACAGAGTTTAATAAGTTTCAACATTATGGAGCCTTCATTAGGCCAATGCCCACAGAGATTTTCCAAAATGGTCAGGATCAGACTGGTTTGTTAACTCAGACTTGCGTATTATCTAAATAGATTTCTCAAACTGGCAGCCTCAACCAAGTGCAGACTTTATTTTTCTGCTCAACATGGAGTATTGTTTTTCCTTTCTTAATTTCTGCCAATGTTTTTGATGGGAGATTTCACCTGTTATAGATATGTCCATCTCATAAATCTGTAAATAGCAATGTTGGGCCTTATTGCCAAATGGCAATGATTGCTTGCACTTGAGTCACAGTCTTTACTAATAGATAATGTGAGTACTCTTCATTTTGCCAGCGTTCACCACTTACTCACTGTGACCATAATGCTCTTACACAGGATTTGTCTCATTCATGTATCTCTCTTCTGTTGGTACCTGGGTTTGTGATCACTGCTTTAGAGAAAACAAAACTTAGTCTTATTTTTGCACTCCTATCTCAACTGGAACATCTGGAACTGGTCAAGGATTACATGCCCAGTAAAACCTGAGCTGCCTCTATTCCTGTCCACAAATCTTTCCCCCATTTCTATGTACTTGGCTCATTTCTTTTACAACTTATCTCTTTTTCTCATTTTTACTCTGAGGTTGGCTTTGAAAACTCAGTTATACCCATAGTCCATATTCCCAGGCACCTTGAACTTGTGTGTTTATATCTCTGGGTCAGCTTAGTTGGAGCCCTTAGAATCAAGATATCCACACATGAAGGCTGATATGCCTCCATTTTTTAGACAGACCTATGGATGTCTTCCCTTTTCCCTGTCTAGATTGATAGGAGCTCAGCCTGTACTTATTCATGGGCTTCCCAGGTGGCATTAGTGGTAAAGAACCTGCTTGTCAGTGCAGGAGATGTAAGAGATGCAGGTTCAATCCCTGGGTCGGTAATATCCCCTAGAGTAGGAAATGGCAAACTGCTCCAGTATTCTTGACTGGAAAATTACATGGACAGTAAGCCTGGAACGCTACTGTTCATGGGGCCACGGAGTCAGACATGACTGAGTCTGCACTTCTGATCCTAAGTCAGAGGCAGAAGAGGCAGAATAGTGGGGTTGTAAGTCAAAAAATTTGATCATACCACCAAAGTGGAGGAACCAGAACAGATGGGAAGCCAGAGAAATAAAACATAAAGACGAATAAGGAAAGTCTGGCGCTTACTTGTAATCAAAAAGTTTTTAATAAGCATAAAATTATTCTGACAGAAGTGAAGCTATGTGTTTAAATCAAGGCGTTTCCTTTTCATTATAGTAGATGCCCCCCAAAAAGAAACAAGAGCAGATTTATCCATGCACAGCATAAATTATCTTAAAATGAAAAAAAAAATTGTTTTTGGAACAACAAACTTTTTTTCTCTTTGCAAAGATAGTGATCAATTCATTTGTACAGTTTCAATAGTGCTTACTTTTATATTAACACTTAAACGAAAAGCCTTTGGTTGCTGAACTTCCTTTTAAACGTCTATCAGGGGACATCTTTGTGAGTTTTCTCTAAAATCCTTTTTTTATTTTTATTTTTTTTAATGAAGTAAGTGTGAGTCACAAGAAGCTATTGCTGGAAGCATATTGCTAGAAGGTCAGTAATTCCTGACCTTCCTTTTTTTTGGCCATATCATGTGGCATTTGGGATCTCAATTCCCCAGTCAGGGATCAAATCCATGCCCCCTGCTGTGGAAGCCCAGAGTCTTAACCACTGGACTGCTAGGGAAGTCCCTACACTCAGTAATTGCTAATGTTTCTTTATGCTCTGTCTCTTCTTAAACATAGCATTTCTCAACACACAAGAGAATTTGTCTTAACAACGCATTAATAAAAATTGCTTTCTTTACCACAGAAAGAAAGGCAAGGGTGAAGTGGAGTTTCAAAGGGCATTTGCTAGTCCTACTGATAGCTTACAATGAATGATGTCAGATTCGTGATCTCCTAAGAAGAAGCTTTAGCTTTGGGACCAGGGACCAGGCTTGATTACTCAAGAGTTTTGTGTAGCAGAGTTTTACTAAAGTGAAAAAGAGAAAGTTTCTGACATACTCTTGAGATGGGGGATGGAGAGTGCCCCCCTCAATAGTCTTGTCAAGACCTTATATATTTTTACCACACCCACTCCCACAAAGTACACTTTTTTAATTAATTAATTTTTTATTAAAGGATAATTGCTTTACAGACTTTTGTTGTTTTCTGTCAAACCTCAGCATGAATCAGCCATAGGTATACATATATCCACTCCATTTTGAACCCCCCTCCCATCTGTCTCCCCATCCTACCCCTCTAGGTTGATACAAAGCCTCTGTTTGAGTTCCCTTAGCCACACAGCAAATTCCCAATGGAATCTATTTCATGTATGGTAATGTAAGTTTCCATGTTACTCTTTCCATACGTCTCAGCCTCTCTTCCCCTCTCCCCATGTCCATAAGTCAATTCTCTATGTCTGTTTCTCCATTGCTGCCCTGTAAATAAACTCTTCCATACTATTTTTCTAGATTCCGTACATATGTGTTAGAATATGATATTCATCTTTCTCTTTCGGACTTACTTCACTCTGTATAATAGGTTCTAGATTCATCCACCTCATTAAAACTGACTCAAATGTGTTCCTTTTTATGGCTTAGTAATATTCCATTGTGTATATGTACCACAGGTTCTTTATCCATTCATCTGTCGATGGACATCTAGGTTGCTTCCATGTTCTAGCTATTGTAAATAGTGCTGCAATGAACAATGGGATAAGTGTGTCTTTTTAATTGTGGTTTTCTCAGGGTATATGCCTAGGAGTGGAATTGCTGGGTCATATGGTGGCTTTATTCCTAGTTTTCTAAGGAATCTCCATACCATCTTCCATAGTGGCTGTATCAATTTACATTCCCACCAACACTGCAAGAGTGTTCCCTTTTTTTCCAAACCCTTTCCAGCATTTATTGCTTGTAGACTTTTTGATGATGGTCATTGTGACTGGTGTGAGGTGATATCTCGTTGTAGTTTTGATTTGCGTTTCTCTAATAATGAGCGATGTTGGGCATCTTTTCATGTGTTTGTTAGCCATCTGTATGTCTTCTTTGGAGAAATGTCTGTTTAGGGCTTTTCCCCACTTTTTGATTGGGTTGTTTGTTTTTTCTGGTATTGAGTTGTATGAGCTGCTTGTATATTTTGGAAATTAATCCTTTATCAGTAGTTTCATTTGTTATTATTTTCTCCCTTTCTGAGGGTTGGTTTTTCACCTTGCTTATAATTTCCTTTGTGCTGCAAAAGCTTTTAAGTTTAATCAGGTCCCCCTTGCTTATTTTGGTTTTTATTTCATTACTCTAGGTGGTGGGTCATAGAGGATCTTGCTTTAATTTATATCATTGACTCTTCTGCCTATGTTTTCCTCTAAAAGTTTTATAGTTTCGGTTCTTATATTTAGGTCTTTAATCCATTTTGAGTTTATTTTTGTGTATGGTGTTAGGAAGTGTTCTAATTTAAGTCTTTTGAACCTAGGGATATACACATTTGAATGCAGAGTTCCAAAGAATAGCAAGGAGAGATTAGAAAGCATTTTTTTCAATGATCAATGCAAAGAAATAGAGGAAAACAATAGAATCTGAAAGAGTAGAGATGTCTTCAAGAAAATTAGAGATACCAAGGGAACATTTCATGAAAAGATTGGTGAATAAAGGATAGAAATGGTAGGGACCTAACAGAAGAAGGAGATATTAAGAAGAGGTGGCAAGAATACACAGAAGGACTGTACAAAAAAGATCTTCATGACCCAGATAATCACGATGGTGTGATCACTCACCTAGAGCCAGACATCCTGCAGTGTGAAGTCAAGTGGGCCTTAGGAAGCATCATTACGAACAAAGCTAGTGGAGGTGATGGAATTCCAGTTGAGTTATTTCAATCCTAAAGGATGATGCTGTGAAAGTGCTGCACTCAATATGCCAGCAATGTTGGAAAACTCAGCAATGGTCACAGGAATGGAAAACGTCAGTTTTCATTCCAATCCCTAAGAAAGGCAATCCTAAAGACTGCTCAAACTACCACACAATTGCTTTCATCTCACACGCTAGTAAAGTAATGCTTAAAATTCTGCAAACCAGGCTTCAGCAATACGTGAACCGTAAACTTCCAAATGTTCAAGCTGGTTTTAGAAAAGGCAGAGGAACCAGAGATCAAATTGCCAACATTTGCTGGATCATCGAAAAAGCAAGAGAGTTGCAGAAAAACATCTATTTCTGCTTTATTGACTATGCCAAAGCCTTTGACTGTGTGGATCACAACAAACTGTGGAAAATTCTGAAAGAGATGGGAATACCAGACCAGCTGACCTGCCTCTTGAGAAACCTGTATGCAGGTCAGGAAGCAACAGTTAGAACTGGACATGGAACAACACACTGTTTCCAAATAGGAAAAGGAGTACATCAAGGCTGTATGTCATCACCCTGCTTATGTAACTTCTATGCAGAGTACATCATGAGAAATGCTGGGCTGGATGAAGCACACACTGGAATCAAGATTGCCAGGAGAAATATCAATAGCCTCAGATATGCAGATGACACCACACTTATGGCAGAAAGTGAAGAGGAACTAAAGAGCCTCTTGATGAAAGTGAAAGAGGAGAGTGAAAATGTTGGCTTAAAGCTCGACATTTAGAAAACTAAGATCATGGCATCTGGTCCCATCACTTCATGGCAAATAGGTGGGGAAACATTGGAAACAGGGGCTGACTTTATTTTTGGGGGGCTCCAAAATCACTGCAGATGGTGACTGCAGTCATGAAATGAAAAGACGCTTACTCCTTGGAAGGAAAGTTATGACCAACCTAGACATATTAAAAAGCAGAGACATTACTTTGTCCACAAAGGTCCGTCTAGTCAAAGCTATGGTTTTTCCAGTGGCCATGTATGGATGTGAGAGTTGGACTATAAAGAAAGCTGAGCACTGAAGAATTGATGCTTTTGAACTGTGGTGTTGGAGAAGACTCTTGAGAGTCCCTTGGACTGCAAAGAGATCCAACCAGTCCATCCTAAAGGGGATCAGTCTTGGGTTTTCATTGGAAGGACTGATGTTGAAGCTGAAACTCAAATAATTTGGCTACCTGATGCGAAGATTTGACTCATTGGAAAAGACCCTGATGCTGGGAAAGATTGAGAGCAGGAGGAGAAGGGGACGACAGAGGATGAGATGACTGGATGGCATCACTGACTCAATGGGCATGAGTTTGAGTGGACTCCGGGAGTTGGTGATGGACAGGGAGGCCTGGCGTGTTGTGGTTCATGGGGTCACAAAGAGTCAGACATGACTGAGTGACTGAATCGTTGAGTTTTCCCAGCACCATTTATTGAAGAGGCTGTCTTTGCCCCATTGTATATTTTTGCCTCCTTTGTCAAAAATAAGGTACCCATAGGTGCATAGATTTATTTCTGGACTTTCTATCTTGTTCCATTGGTCTGTATTTCTGTTTTTGTTTCAATACCATACTGTCTTGATAACTGTAGCTTTGTAGTTTAATCTGAAGTCAGGAAGGTTGATTCCTCCAGCTTCATTCTTTCTCAAGAATGTTTTGGCTATTTTGGGTCTTTTGTATTTCCATATGAATTGTGAAAACTTTTGTTCTAGTTCTATGAAAAATGTCATTGGAAATTTGGTAGGGATCATATTGAATCTGTAGATTGTATTGGTAATACAATCATTTTCATAATATTGATTCTTTGTACCCAGGAACATGGAGTATCTCTCCATCTGTTTGTGTCATTTTTTATTTCTTTCAATAATGTCTTATACTTTTCTGTGTACAGTTCTTTTGTCTCCTTAGGTAATTGTATTCCTAGATATTTTATTCTTTTTGTTGCAATGGTGAATTTCAACATAATTTCTCTTCCTGATTTTTCATTGCTAGTATATAGAAATGCAAGTGATTTCTGTGTATTGACTTTGTATCCTGCAACTTTGCTAAATTCACTGATTAGCTCTAGTGATTTCCTGATACTATCTTTAGTGTTTTCTCTGTATAGTATCATATCATCTGCAAACAATGAGAAGTTTACTTCTTTTCCTATCTGGATTCCTTTTATTTCTTTTACTTCTTTGATTGCTGTAGCTAGGTTTCCAGAACTATGTTGAATAATAGTATTGAAATCGGACACTTTTGTCTTGTTCCTGATCTTAGGGGGAATGATTTCAGTTTTTAACCATTGAGAATAATGTTTGCTGTAGGTTTATCATATATGGCCTTTACTATGTTGAGATAGGTTCCTTCTATGCCCATTTTTTGAAGAGTTTTAATCATAAATGGATGCTCAATTTGTCAAAGGCTTTTTTCGGCATCTATTGAGAGGATCATATGGTTTTTATGTTTAAATTTGTTAATATGGTGTATAACATTGATTTACTTGCATATATTGAAGAATTCTTGCATCCCTGCAGTAAACCCAACTTGATCATGGTGTGTGAGCTTTTTGATGTGTTGCTGAATTCTGTTTTCAAAAATTTTGTTGAGGATTTTTGCATCTATGTTCATCAGTGATATTGGCCTGTAGTTTTCTTTTCTTGTGTTGTCTGTCTGGTTTTGGTATCAGGGTGATGGTGGCCTTGTAGAATCTGTTTGGAAGTGTTCCTTCCTCTATAATTTTTTGGAAGAGTTTTAGAAAGATAGGCATTAATTAGCTCTTCTATAAATGTTTGATAGAATTCTCCTGTGAAGCCATCTGATCTTGGGCTTTTGATTTCTAGGAGAATTTTGATCACAGCTTCAATTTCAGTGCTTGTAATTGGGTTGTTCATAGTTTCTGTTTCTTCTTGGTTCAGTCTTGGGAAATTGAACTTTTCTAAGAGTCTGTCCATTTCTTCCAGGTTATCCATTTTATTGCCATATAGTTGGTCATAATAGTCTCTTATAAACCTTTGTATTTCTGCATTGTCTGTTGTAACCTCTCACTTTTCAATTCTAATTTTGTTGATTTGATTCATCTCTGCTTTTTCTTGATGCATCTGGCTAAAGTTTTGTCAATTTTGTTTATTTTCTCAAAAAAAAAAAAAAAACTTCTTTTAGATGTATTAATCTTTACTATATTTTTAAAGTTAATTTTTATTTATTTCTGCTTGGATCTTTATGATTTCTTTCC
Source organism: Cervus elaphus (assembly GCF_910594005.1). NCBI lineage: Eukaryota > Metazoa > Chordata > Mammalia > Artiodactyla > Cervidae > Cervus > Cervus elaphus. Next base: position 21,661,206 of record NC_057829.1, on the reverse strand, counting down.
TTCTACTAATTTTTGGGGTTTTTAGTTCTTTTTTTTTTTTTTCCCCTGTTGTTTGATGTGTAAATTTAGGTCATCTATTTGATGTAATTTTTATTTCTTGAGGTTGGATTGTATTGCTATAGACTTCCCTCTTAGAACTGCTTTTGCTGCATCCTATAGGTTTTGAGTTGTCATGTTTACATTGTCATTTGTTTCTAGAATTTCTTTTTTATTTCCCTTTTGACATCTTTAGTAACCTGTTAATTATTTAGAAATGTGTAGTTTAATTTCCATGTGTTTCTGTTTCTTACAGTTGTTTTTTTTTTTTTTTTTTTCTTCCTTGTAATTGATAGCATTGTGGTCAGAGAAGATCCTTGATATGATTTCAACTTTATTAAATTTACTGAGGCTGTATTTGTGACTCAGTATGTGGTCTATCCTGGAGAATATTCCATGTGCACTTGAGAAGGTGTATTCTACTGCATTTGGATGGAATGTTCTGAAGATATCAATGAGATCTTTCTCATCTAATGTATCATTTAAGACTTGTGTTTCCTTATTAATTTTCTGTTTTGATAATCTGTCCATTGGTATGAGCAGGGTGTGAAAGTTTCCTATTATTATGGTGTTACTGTCAGTTTGGGTCTTATGGGTCTTGTTTTTGTATTCATTCAGCCAGTCTATCTTTTGGCTGGAGCATTTAATGCATTTGCATTTAAAATAATAATTGATATATATGTTTCTATTGCCATTTTCTTAATTGTTTGGGATTGATTTTGTAGATTTTTTTTTTTCTGTTGTATTTCTTGACTATATAAGTCCCTTTAAAATTTGTTGTAGAGCTGATTTGGTAATACTAAATTCTCTTAACTTTTGCTTGTCTGAAAAGCTTTTTATTTCTCCATCAATTTTGAATGAGATCCTTGCTGAGTGTAGTAATCTTGGTTGTAGATTTTTCTTTTGTGGTCCTCTAAATATACCCTGCCATTCCCCTCTGGTTTGCAGAGTTTCTCCTGAAAGATCAGCTGTTAAGTATATGGGGTTTCCCTTTTATGTTACTTGTTGCTTTTTCCTTGCTGTTTTTAATAATTTTTCTTTGGGTACAGTCTTTGTTAGTTTAAGTAGTATGTGTCTTGGTGTGTTTCTCCTTGGGATTATCCTGTATGGGACTCTTTGTGCCTCTTTGACTTGATTGACTATTTCCTTTTCCATGTTGGGGAAATTTTCAACTATAATCCTTCAAAAACTTTCTCATACCCTTTCTTTCTCTTTTCTTCTTCTGTGACCCCTATAATTTGAATGTTGGTGCATTTGATATTGTCCCAGAGGTCTCTGAGACTATCCTCAGTTCTTTTCATTCTTTTTACTTTATTCTGCTCTTCAGAAGTTATTTCCTCCACTTTATCTTCCACCTTAATGATTCATTATTCTGCTTTAGATATTCTGCTATTGATTCCTTGAGAGTATTTTAAATTTCAGTAACTGTGTTGTTTGTCTCTGTATGTTTATTCATTAATTATTCTAGGTCTTTGTTAATTGATTCTTGCATTTTCTCCATCTTTTCAAGGTTTTTGATCATCTTTACTATCATTATTCTGAATTATTTTTCAAGTAGTTTGCCTATTTCCTCTTAATTTATTTGGACTTTTTTGTTTCTAGTTTGTTCCTACATTTGTGTAATATTTCTCTGCCTTTTCTCATTATTTTTTTCAAGCTTATTGTGTTTGAGGTCTCCTTTTCCCAGGGTTCAAGGTTGAGTTCTTTCTTCCTTTTGGTTTCTGTCCTCCTACATTTGTTCTAGTGGTTTGTGTAAACTTTGTATAGGGTGACATTTGTGCTGAGTTTTTTTTTTTGTTTTGTTTTTTCGTTTCTTTGTTTTTCCTCTGATGGGCAAGGTTGAGTGAGGTGATAATCCTGTCAGCTGAAGATTGGGTTTGTATTTTTGCTTTGTTTGTTATTTAGATGAGGTGTCCTGCACAGGGTGCTACTAGAGGTTGGGTGATGTCAGGTCTTGTAATCAGCTGGTTTCCGTTATGTGAGTTCTCACTATCTGATACCCTGTAGGGTTAATTCTTTGGTAGTCTAGGGTCTTGGAGTCTGTGGTCCAACTCCAAAGGCTCAGGGCTTGATCTCTGGTCAGGAACAAATATTCCACAAGTGGTTTGCTATGGCATTAAGTGAGATTAAAACAAATATCCAAAAATGAGAAACCAAAGATGAACACCAGACAAATGGCAGTTATAAAATCAGGCAAATAGTAACTAAAATAATGGAATATACACACATACATATATATCCATAAGCAAAGTCAAAACAGTCCAACAAAAATAAAGTACAGTAGGTTGACCTGGAGAACAAAGGAAGTCAAAAATTATATTTACCAGTCAGGAACAAAACTAACTAAAGCACAAAGTTGAAAACAAAGCTAAAGCAAGGTGCCAAGTGGGGAATAAAGCAATGAAAACAAAACTAACAAATATGTTGAGAGGAAAGGAAAGAAAGAAAAGAAATAAAGAATAGATATGCAAAGTTAAATAGAGGTAGATGAAGATTTTTATACATTAAAGATTAAGTGCAAGCAGAAAAGAACAGTAGGAAAGGCAAACAAAGAAATAAATGTAGAAAAAATATAATAGGTTTAAAAAAATTAAAACAAAATTATAGAAAAGACAAAGAAAAAAAAAAAAACCAAGGAAGAAGAAAGAACAAAGGAAAACTCCACAGACTTGCAAAAGCTCAATGTAAAGTCAGAGGTTTATAGCAATAAAAAGTGTGACTGAATATATACATATACATACACACCCATAAGCAAAATCAAAACTGTTCAACAAAAATAAAATACAGTAGAGTGGGAGAACAAAGAAAACAAAAAACTATATCTAGCAGTTAAGAACAAAACTAACTAAAACACAAACTGGAAAACAGAACTAAAGCAAGGTGCCAATTGGGGAATAAAGCAATGAAAATAAAACTAATAATAATGTTGAGAGGAAAGGAAAGAAAGAAAAGATAGAAAAAATGGATAGACAAACTTAAATAGAGGTAGATGAAGATTTATATAAATTAAATATTAACTGGAAGGGGAAAAGAACAATAGGAAAAGCAAACAAGGAAATAAATGTAGAAACAATAATAATAGGTCTAAAAAATAAAATTAAAAAAAGAGAAAAGAAAAACAAACAAAAAAGGAAAACTCCATAGAACTGCAAAAATCCAACATAGAGGTAGAGGTTTATAACAACAGTAAAAAGTGTACTGAGGAAAACAGAAAAAAAAAAAAAGCTCAAATGCTTGATTAGATTTCATACTGAAAATAAAATTGACAACTACAACAGTTCAATTCAGTTCAGTCTGTCAGTCATGTCCGACTCTTTGTGACACCATGGACTGCAGCACGCCAGGCCTCCCTGTTCATCACCAAGTACCGGAGTTTACTCAAACTCATGTCTCTTGAGTCCCTGATGCCATCCAACCATCTCATCCTCTGTCATCCCCTTTTCCTCCCTCCTTCAATCTTGCCAGCATCAGGGTCTTTTCAGATGAGTCAGTTCTTCACATCAGGTGGCCAAAGTACTGGAGTTTCAGCTTCAGCATCAGTCCTTTCAATGAATATTCAGAACCAATTTCCTTTAGGATGGACTGGTTGGATCTCCTTGCAGTCCAAGGGATTCTCAAGAGTCTTCTCCAACACTACAGTTCAAAAGCATCAATTCTTCAGTGCTTAGCTCTCTTTACAGTCCAACTCTCACATCCATACATGACCACTGGAAAAACCATAGCTTTGACTATATAGCTTTGTTGGCAAGGTAATGTGTCTGCTTTTCTATAAGCTGTCTAAGTTGGTCATAACTAAAGGAAAAAAAAAAAAGAAAAGAAAAAAAAATCCAGAAAAATCTATAGTACAAGTCAAAACATAAGAGTAATAAATGTTTTTCTTGAGTCACTGCTGTCAGAGCCCTTTCCTTCCCTGGGAGTCACAGTCCACCTCACCTAGGATGCCCTCCAACCCTGTGCTTATCTCTGGAGCTGCTGTGGGGGAAGCTCAGATTTGAATCTGATCCTACTCCTGTGTATTCTTGCCTCCAGGGTCCACAGCTATCAGAACTAGTGCATTTTCTTTTGTGGGAGCTCTCAGTGTCCTTTTATGTATTCCATAGACACAGAGTCTGCCTAATTGATCATGTGGATTTAATACACAGCCTGTATAGCTGGTGGAAAGGTTTTGGGTCTTCTTCCTTAGCCACACTGCCCCTGGGTTTCAACTGTGGTTTTATTTCCACCTCTGCATGTAGGTTGTCCACTGGGGTTTGCTCCTGATGTTGCCCTGGAGGGCTTGAGTTTGCCCCTGTGAGGGCCAGGTGCAGCTGCTTGGGTTGCAGGGGTTCTGGCAGCACCAGGTACTCAGGGGTGTTGCCTTCTAGGGCAACAGGAAATATAGTGCTCTAGAAGGATATGGCAACCAAGGATATGGCAACTGGAGCCAATATGCTCCAGTATTCTTGCCTAGAGAGCCCCCATGACAGAGAAGCCTCGCAGGCCACAGTCTACAGGGTTGCAGAGTTGGACACAACCAAAGTGACCCTGTGTGCATACAGACAAGACTCTTTTTGTCTGTGGCAGTTCTGCCCCAGTGAGGACATGAAGGTGAACATGAAAGTGGCAGCAGTGATTGGCTTGAGTGACTCTGGTGTTACCAAGTATGCAGGGACACGGACTGCTTCCCCTGCAGGAGTTATGATCCTATCAGTCTTTTTTCGAGCCTCTTGTCGCTGATGATCAGAAAGCCTCTTTGGCCAGTCTTTCTCTGTAGCTCCACCCATTCAGGAACTTAGAGGACTCCCTTTCCTGGGGTTCTTCTCTGTTGTTTGGCATGTCAGGCACATAGCGGGGCCCCCTGCCTGGAATCCTACTCTGTAGATCACTGCATCAGGCACTTAAAGGGGCACCCTGGGTGGGGTCCTGCACTGTGGGTCAGGGCATCAGGCTTTTGATTGGCCAGCCTTTCTGTTGTTCAGCTGCCAATGTTGGTGAGTGGGGAGAGAGAGGCTATGGTGATGGCTCCACCCCCTCTGCATGATTCAGCAGCATCACCTTACTTCTATGGCTTCCTGGCTTTTCTCCACAGGCATTTCCCACCACAGTCTCCTCTCTCACATCCCCTTGATCTGTCTCTCCACGGTGAACAACAGCTCTTGCCCTGGGATTTCTCCACAACCCCTAAACTCCAGCTTCCAGCTGTTGCGCCCTTTTGGGGACCTGTGTCTCTCTCTGGGGTATGTATGGCTGCAGCAAGGACGGTCTGATTCTCATTCCTTTTATGCTGCCACAGATCAGCTGTTTTACTCTCAGCCTGAAATGTGTCTCCTTTGACTCAGATAATTGCCTCAATGTAGGGATCAGACCCCTGCTTTTGTTCCCCCACCCACCAAGGCCAGGTCAAGTCCCACTAACACTCCTGTTTTCCGCCCTAGTTCCTTCATCCTACTGAGTTTTGGATAGTTCTATATATTCTTTTCCACTGGTCAAGTACTCCCATCCTCTCTCAGCTGGTGTTTTGTATGCACTTCTGTGTTCGAAGGTGTATTCCTGATGTATCCATGAATAGAGATGTACTCCACATCCATCTATTCCTCCACTATTTTGTTCTCTCACCAACATACATCTTAAATTAACAAGATTAGAATTAATAGTAGAAAGGGCTTACCAGACCCACTCCCACATAAGACAACGGGATTAGTAAGAAGGCTTTGGTTAGAAGGAGAAACAGGTCCTCAAGACACATTGTTGTTATATAATCATTATAGAGTTTAAGATGAGTTGTTTTGTTATGTAATAATTAGCTCTGGGCTTAAAGAAAATAATATCTTATGTGACTAAGACTAAAGAATGTAGGGGAAAAAAGTTTGTCCTTTTCTCCTCCTTGAGAATCCCAGGCCCCTATCTCCTCTGTCAGTGGCCCAGACCACTTTCTCCTCCTCGGGAACCCCAGAATTCTTATCAACCTACCTAAGAATTGACTCTTTCACTATCTGACAGAGAAATCCCTATGAGAACATTTTTCTCAAAGGCATGACACTGGGTAAAGCCAGAGGTTAGAGGTATCAGAGAACAGTGACTCAGGTGGAGAGGTGAGCAGAGCATGGCAGGATCATATCACTGAGAACACTGCCTAGGAAGCCGCCATGTCCCCAGAGGAAGGCTCTTGTCATATTATGGACCCAGGGGCTGGAGGAGGTTGAGGGGGTCAAGGGCTAGGAGTGGAAAAATACTGAGAATTGAGTCAGAATAAAATGTTTTCAAACTTCCCTCGTTCCTCTTATAAGAAAGTCTTGGCAGAGATGTCTTAACAGGGTTTTAGCCAAGACCTACCATAAGGAGGTCTCACATAAATGGCCTCCAAAAGGAGCATTAGGCTGGGGATGTAGATATGAATGAATTCCTGAATCCTTGACAGTAACTCTCTCCAGAGATTGCATGGACTAGCTATGAACTGAATCTGCTGTGAAGTGGGCAGCTTTCCCTTGTGAGGTTTGCCACATTCATTGTCTTCATACATTTTCATCTCTATGCGTTTGTTCATACTATTCCAAATTCTCAGAGAAAACCTTTATCTTCTCCTTCAGATGACCTTTTTTCTGTTCTTTTGGCTCACATTTATCTTATCAATATTTAAATCTCTCAAGGAACATTTGCTTAAAATGAACTTAAGTACAAGAAAGGGGATCTTGTGCCATTGGTCCCACATTTTAAAGAGTCACGGATGTGATCATCCTGTAACCAGAACCTATGTCTTCCACACTTAGAGAATGTCCAGCATACCCAGAAATCAAGCATTTCTTGTCCAAATGTCTTGACCTAATGATATGTACAAGTCAAGGCATGGTGGGTGATGGCCAATGGATGTTTTTTTGGGAACAGTGAAGGGATGGAGGTTGAACAATACAGACCAACAATACAGACCAACAATACAGTCCATACACCCTTGCTATGCTAGGTAGAACCTGGGTTCGTAAATAGAAAGGGGCTTCAGGATTTGAGCACATATCCTTTTATCCCAGTACCACTAAGTTCTCAAAGGAAACTCAATGGAGCTAAAAGAATTTCAGTTTACACTTGGCCTTCAAACCAGTTATGAAATATAGAGTGAAGTAATTCAGAAAGAAAAAAATACTGTACATTAACGTGTTTATGTGGAATCTGAAAAAAAAAAAAAAAAAAAAAAAAAAACTGGCATAGATGATCTGGTCAGGAAGCAACAGTTCAAACTGGACATGGAACAACAGACTGGTTCCAACCAGGAAAAGGAGTACGTCAAGGCTGTATATTGTCACCCTGCTTATTTAACTTATATGCAGGGTATATCATGAGAAACGCTGGGCTAGAGGAAGCACAAGTTGGAATCAAGATTGCCTGGAGAAATATCAGTAACCTAAGATATGCAGATGACACCACCCTTATGGCAGAAAGTGAAGAACTAAACAGCCTCTTAATAAAGTGAAAGAAGACAGTGAAAAAGTTGGCTCAAAACTCAATATTCAGAAAACTAAGGTCATGGCATCTGGTTCTATCACTTGCCATTACTTCATGGTAAATAGATTGGGAAAAAGTGGAAGCAGTGGCTGACTTTACTTTTCTGGGCTCCAATATCACTGCAGATTGTGATTGAAGCCATGAAATTAAAAGATACTTACTCCTTGGAAGGAAAGTTATGACCAACCTAGACAGCATATTAAAAAGCAGAGACAGTACTTTGTCAACAAAGGTCCATCTAGTCAAGGCTATGGTTTTTCCAGTGGTCATGTATGGATGTGAGAGTTGGACTATAAAGAAAGCTTAGCACCAAAGAATTGATACTTTTGAACTGTGGTGTTGGAGAAGACTCTTGAGAGGCCCTTGGACTGCAAGGAGATCCAATCAGTCCATCCTAAAGGAAATCAGTCCTGGGTGTTCATTGGGAGGACTGATGCTGAAGGTGAAGCTCCAATACTTTGGCCACCTCATGTGAAGAGTTGACTCATTGGAAAAGATTGTGACGCTAGGAGGGATTGGGGGCAGGAGAAGAAGGGGACGACAGAGGATGAGATGGCTGGATGGTGTCACTGACTTGATGGACATGAGTTTGAGTAAACTCCAGGAGTTGGTGATGGACAAGGAGGCCTGGCATGCTGCGGTTCATTGGGTCGCAAAGAGTCAGACACAACTGAGCGACTGAGCTGAACTGAGCTGATAGATGATCTTATTTACAAATTAGAAATAGAGACTCAAACATAGAGAACCAAGGTATAGATACCAAGAGGGGAAGGGGAAGGAGCCTGGGATGAACTGGGAGACTGGAATTGACACGAGTACACTATTCATCCTATGTATAAAATGGATAACTAACGAGAACCTACTGTATAGCACAGGGAACTCTACTCTCTGCTCTGTAGTGACCTAAATGAGAAGGGAATCTAGAAAAGTGGGGTACATGTATGTGTATAGCTGATCCCCTTGGCTGTGTATAGAAACTCACATAATATTGTAAAGCAATTATGCACCAATAAAAATGAGGAAAAAAAAAACAGTTATGAAAGTCCATGTTTTTAGTAGTGAGAATTTAAGTCATATCTAGTATAAAATTGTTAGCTTTGTTTCTAACTTTTAAAAATTTAGGCAACTGCTATGTAGCTCTCTATTTGTCATCTTTACTGAGCCTTGCAAGTATTGGGAATGGGCTTGCATTTGTTTTACCATGTATTTTATCTGTAGTCTCTACATTTAACTGGTTTTCCCTCCTCTGTGGTTTTATAATACTTGTTGTACTCTTCTAGTGTTATATTTTTTCATGTGCTATCTTTGTTACTGATCTTCATGGATTTTTCCTTCTCTGGGCTATGAGTTACCTAAGGAAAAGTGTTCTTTTCACTGCTACTCTCTTCTTTGCCTACATTCCTACCACCACATTAAAAATTATGACCAATACTGAACTTTAAACTCAGAGAATGTCTTCATTATTTACCTTTCTGAATCTCCTCATCCAAGAAGTCCCTCATTTTCTAGTGCTCTTGACTATACACATTACTTTGACCTTCTTATTCTACTCTGTTTAAGAGTCCATAAATTTATTCTTAAATGTCTACTTTGTTACCAATAAAAAATATAACACTGTGTCCCTTTTTGAAGTTATTCCCAAACTCTACAACTGGAACAAATCCCTGTCAGACTAAAACCTTCATGATATGTCAGGGTTAAATCTTTACCCAATAGCCCTGTGGAGGGAAATTATATAAGGTGTACAAGAATAATACTAATAATGATTATGCAATAACACAACAAATAAGATTTTGCATTCTATACTACACATTGCAAGAAGAGGTGGCAAGAATACACAGAAAAACTGTACAAAAAAGATCTTGATAACCATACCACATAACCGTGATGGTGTGATCACTAACCTAGAACCAGACATCCTGGAATGTGAAGTCAAGTGGGCCTTAGGAAGCATCACTATGAACAAAGCTAGTTGAGGTGATAGAATTCCAGCTGAACTATTTCAAATCCTAAAAGATGATGCTGTGGAAGTGCTGCACTCAATATGCCAGCAGTGTTGGAAAACTCAGCAGTGGCCACAGGACTGGAAGAGGTCAAATTTCATTCCAGTCCCAAAGAAATGCAATGCCAAAGAATGTTCAAACTTACCACACAATTGCACTCATCTCACACGCTAGTAAAGTAATGCTCAAAATTCTCCAAGCCAGGCTTCGATAGTCTGTGAACTGTGAACTTCTAGATGTTCAACTTGATTTAGAAAAGGCAAAAGAGCCAGAGATCAAATTTCCAACATCCATTGGATCATCAAAAAAACAAGAGAGTTCCAGAAAAACATCTACTTCTGTTTTATTGACTATGCCAAAGCCTTTGATTGTGTGGATCACTACAAACCGTGAAAATTCTTCAAGAGATGGAAATGCCAGACCAGCTGACCTGCCTCCTGAGAAATATGCATACAGGTCATGAAGCAATAGTTAGAACTGGACATGGAACAACAGACTGGTTCCAAATAGGGAAGGGAGTACATCAAAGTTGTATATTGTCACCCCCCTTATTTAACTTATATGCAGAGTACATCATGAAAAATGCTAGACTGGATGAAGCACAAGCTGGAATCAAGATCGCTGGGAGAAATATCAATAACCTCAGATATGCAGACGACACCACCCTTATGGCAGAAAGTGAAGAAGAACTAAAGAGCATCTTGATGAAAGTGAAAGAGGAGAGTGCAAAAGTTGGCTTAAAACTCAACATTCAGAAAACTAAAATCATGCCATCCAGTCCCATCACTTCATGGCAAATAGATGGGGAAACAGTGGAAACAGGGGCTGACCTTATTTTTCTGGGCTCCAAAGTCACTGCAGATGGTGACTGCAACCATGAAATTAAAAGACGCTTGCTCCTTGGAAGAAAAGTTATGACCAACCTAGACAGCATATTAAAAAGCAGAGACATTACTTTGCCAACAAAGGTCCATCTAGTCAAAGCTATGGTTTTTCCAGTAGTCATGTATGGAAGTGAGAGTTGGACTATAAAGAAAGCTGAGCACTGAAGAATTGATGCTTTTGAACCATGGTGTTGGAGAAGACTCTTGAGAGCCCCTTGTACAGCAAGGAGATCCAACCAGTCCATCCTAAAGGAAATCAGTCCTGAATATTCATTGGAAGGACTGATGCTGAAGGTGAAGCTCCAATGCTTTGGCCACCTGATGCAAAGAACTGACTCAGCTGAAAGGACCCTGATGCTGGCAAAGATTGAAGGCAGGAGGAGAAGGGGATTACAGAGGGTGAGATGTTTGGATGGCATCTTCGACTCAATGGGCATGAGTTTGGGTAAACTCTGGGAGTTGGTGATGGATAGGGAGGCCTGACATGCTGCAGTCCATGGGGTTGCAAATAGTTGGACACAACTTAGTGACTGATCTGACTGACTACACATTGCACTGCATAGTTTATATTCACTATATGACTACTGTTCACAGTTACCCTGCAAAGTAGATATTATTATTTCCCTAGTGAAATTGAGAGTACTAATATAAAGAGGTAAATGAACTTGCCTAAATTTACATTGCTTATGAATAACATATCTAGAATTAATACCCAGGTATATATTTCTTAAACCCAGATCATTTTTGTAGTCAACATCTACCAAATGCTTAATACATAATTTTGGTCAACAAGTGTCTATTAAATTCATGAATAAACAAATTGATGTGAGATGGATAGACGGATGGATGGGTGGGTTGGTGAACAGATAGTAGATTTGTACCTAGAAATAATTATAAAATAAAGATCATGTATAGGAGATTAAAGTTTGAGCAGTTAATAAGTGTCTTTAAGGCAAATGTAGGTTAAAGTTTACCAAATAACAACAGAAACATTTCAATTTTTTCATTAATTCATATTAGTGAATTAATACTCTCCCTCAGGGAAATCATTCAAAATAGAGATTACCATGGTAGAGGCTTCTCATCTGCACCACGCCATAGTAGAGGCTTCTAGTCTGCACCACGCCATCCTAAGGCATTTCTTTAAGGCACAGACCCCTTGCCCTACCTCTAAAGATTCTGCTGAGGCAGGGCTGAGGGCTGTATCTTATAACAATCACAACAGATGTTTCCAATGTAAAAATCCATGAACTACAGTTTTGAAATCTGTTACTGTATGAAAATAACCAAGATACTTTTTTCCTCTTTCTCTTCAGAAAAAAGAAGAAAAGAATAATTTAATTCTAAATAGAGACTTTATCTATCTAGAATGATCCATCACAGTGCGTTGGTCCATGTCTCAATCTCAATTTCAGGAGTCTCCCGGGTGCCCTAAGCCACTCAGGTGGGGCTGTTCATGGCCCACAGATCTGTGTCACTGCAGGTCGCTGCTCTCTGGCTGCTCTCCACAGCAGTTCTCACCAGGCAGCAGCAAATAGGACTCCGGAGGGGCTCTCTGATTGCCGGCCTCACACTTTTCTAACTTGATCTCCCTTCTTTCTTTCTCTTCCTTCTACCTTTTCTTCAACTTTAGTATCTTTCCTTTAGTACGGGAGTAGAAAAATGATCTCTACAAGTTTTTGTTTGATTCTATCTTTGGGATTCACCAGTAGCTTTTTAAATTAGTAGATAAATACAGTCTTTATTTTACGGTTCAGGAGATTACTAGCTTTATAAACTAGGAAAGGGGGAAATAGGCAAAGCACAAATGAAATGGAAATCCCTTAAATACATCTTCAAGGTAGTTAAACAAAAGACCCTTGGAGTCCATAGACAATAACTTGATATTAAAGTTCTGCCATGTTAACTGGTAAAATTTTTGAAAATTTGTTCCTTCCACAATCGTCCTGAATGATCTTTTTTAGATCCCAGGAAAAAAGGACACTGTGAACTTTTGTTTAAACATGACATATTAAAAACTTGTTTACTCATATTGCCTTCTAAACTCCCTTAAATTCACGATGAAAATGTTAAAGAGAACAACAAAAGCATCGTTATTGAAGCTGAGAAGCAAATGGAAAGGAGTTAGCTGACTTAGAAAAATAAAAGTATGAAAGTGAAAGTTGTTCAGTCATGTCCATTTCTTTGCAACCCCATGGACTATACATTCCATGGAATTTTCCAGGCCAGAATACTGGGATGAGTAGACATTCCTTTTCCAGGGGATCTTCCCAACGCAGGGATTGAACCCAGGTCCTCCACATTACAGCAGATTCTTTACCAGCTGAGACACCAGGGGGGGAAAAAAAAAATCTGAAGCCAAAGCTCAGCGTGGAGAAAAACTCTGTCACAGGACGCCTTACTAGAGCAATCCAGAAGGGTTAAGAATAATCCACACCAAATAGCTCTGAAAGTGCCAATGGAATTGAAAGCATTTGGCCTAACAGATCCCTTTCTATCCATCCACACAGCAAAGAAACAACCTATCCTCATCCCAGCAGAAGACTGGCAGCTTACTGAAATATTGAACCCAAGAAACTAAATCCAGGGACAACAGGTATGGCTAGCAACTGGAAGCAACACTGAAACACATGGTTTACTGAAGGACTATCTTCCAATCCATGAGACTAAAGGTCCTGTCTTGATATTGCTCTCAGGATGTTGGCATGAGACTTAAACATGAGACTGGAGAATTATCAGAAGAATTTACCAGCTCAAGGGCAAAAGACTCCGTCAGTTTTGAAAATCAGACATTGTCCAACAATTTTATGAGAGAACTTTCACATTGCAGTGTCACCTGCCGCTGGGAAATGCTTTACATATATTGAGAGGTTCCAATAAGCTTTCAGTGTGCTTCATTCTTAATATATTAGATAATCAAGAATTGCCAGATAATTGAGAAAAGGTGGCATGAAATACAGAGACCCAAATGAACAAAAAAAAGGGGAATTAGAAATAATCAGAACCAATTCAGAATAAGAAAAGAAAAACCTTCAATAATAAACATAATTGTAAGGAATATGCAGGGATGTATGAAATAGCCTAAAAGGAAAATTTAGATATCTTAAAAGTGAAAATCTAAACAATGGAAAACAGTTTTTATACCTAAAACATAAAATGTGAAGTTAAGAAATGACATCAATAACTGAATACAGAGTAGACTTAGTAGAAAGCAATTATTCAAATGTGCATTTGAATAAAAATCTGCTAAATAGTACAAGTATATTATATAGGAATATGGACAAACAGGAGAACTAAATTAGCACTAAACTAGACCTAAATTAGCTGTGGGTGGTTACTTCCATGGAGCAGAAATCAAGGACTGGAAGGGGGATTTTGGGGGGAGAAGGAAAATTTCTTTCTTAAAAAATAAGCTGTATAAAACCATTTAATTTTTAAAACTACTTCCATGTATTATTTGATAGTAATGTTACTTTATAAAAATATATTTACTATCCAGAAAATTTTAAATCCTCATAATATGTATTAATTTTCAGATAAATGAAAAAATGCATAGCATCTTCAAATGTTATTGTAGCTACTCATCTTACTGCAGTCTTGGATATACAGATTCTGATCAGGATACTGCAGATGGCAAAATTGTATATGGGAAGAATGTAATCCTGATCATCATGGAGCTTTAAAACTACTGAGCTATGTATTTCAAATGCTATATAATAACGGTGTGTATGCAATCTTAAGATACAACGTCTTAAGAGTCTACTCTTTGTAATACAAACATGACTGTGCAGTACATAATGAATATATGTTATTCTTTACTTTATGTTAAAGCCTTGTAGATTCAGCATAGAAGAAAATATATCATTTAATAAAACTAACATTCTAAATAAATCACACACCAAGAAAGAAACAAGCAAAATTTAGCATAGCTGCACTGCTATTGCAACTGGCCCGTGGAGTCCTTTGGTACACTATTTAAGACATTTATTATATGCAGATTTTCAGAAAAAGTAGAAACAAATCAGAACAAATTTGTTTTCCCCCTTAGGATGGAACAAGCTCTGAGGAACCTATTTTGCCTGTTTGTGTTCCTATGCACTCTAGATTTAGGACTGAGGAAAGAAAAAAACTGATTTAAAGGTGGTTTTCTGTGCTTCATGAGGGTAGCTGATAAATTCCTGTAATAAATTTATTTCTTTGGTTAATAAAAATGTGTCCATAGCTTTAAAAAATATAGGGTCTTTTTCTTTCAAGATTTTATTGCCTACTTTCATCAGAAGCAAATAGCCAAGATTAACAATTTGGAACTATGGTGAAGAAGAAAAAAAATAAAATAAAAATTGCTCGTTTAACAGAGTAAGCCTTTCATGAATAATTTTTAAATGAATATTGACAGTCCTTCTAGAACTTTATATTTTAAAATGCATAATAATATATTATCTCATTTGATTGTCTGGCAGGCAAGGCAGTCATTTCACTGAAAAATAAATATAGTTTCAGGAAAGTTCTGGAAATTGCTCCATGAACAGGATGCAGGATGAGTGTCAGATTTGCAACTTCTCATTCTGAGTCCAGCACTGTTGCCCTGAATTCTCTCTCTCTTCATGAGGACAGATCTTAAAGAACTATTGACAGATACTAAAGAACTATTTTACCTCAGTAAGAGTGAGAGGGTCTAACTTCTACACTGACGATTCTGAACAAATGCCTACCAGTTTTCAAAAGTTAGTTTAATTATTTGGGTCTCATAAAGTAAATGCCCTGACCAAATTATATGGGACCTCTCTGCATGCACAGAAAGTCGAACTATGAAAATCCTTGTGAGTTCTTTATCCTTCAGCTGATGGCTAAGACATAATAATAAAGGTAGTAAAAATGACAGGGATGAAGATGATGATTTTGGTAGCTAACAATAACTCAAAATACAAGAGGTGCTAAGTGCTATACATATATTTTTTTCATTTTTATTTGAAGTATTGTTGGCATACATTATATAAGTTCTAACATGACATAGTGATATGCCACTTACGTATACTATTGAAATGATCACCATGATAAAATGATCACCACAATCTGTCACCATACAAAATTACTGCAATACTATTGATTATATTTACTATGTTGTACATTATATCCTGTGATTTACTTGCTATAATTGGGACGTTGTATCTTTTAATTCCCTTCATCAGTTTCCCCCACTCCCTCCCTCCTCCCCTCTGGTGATCACCATTTTTCTGAATCTATGAGTCTGTTTCTGTTTTGTTATGTTTAGTCAATTGTTGGTTTTCTTAGATTATGCATACAATTGATATCATATGATATTTGTCTTTCTCTGTCTGGTTTATTTCACTGTTTTAGAATTATATCCTCTAGGATCATCCATGTCATTGACAATAGAAAGATTTCATTCTTTTTCATGGCTGAATGATATCCTATTATTAGATCATATGTATGTTGTGTAGATATATGTACCACATCTTCTTGATTCATTCATCTATTGATGGACACAGATTTCTTCTATATCTTGGTTATTATAAATAATGTAACAAACATATAGGTATATATATATATGTATTATATATATGTATGTGTGTATATATATATATATGTATAATGTATATAATATATATATAACTTTTCAAATTTGTTTTTGTATTCTTTTGATGAATAACCAGAAATTCCTGGATCATATGGTAGTTCTGGGCTTCCCAGCTGGCCCTGGTGGTAAAGAACCTGCCTGTCAATGCAGGAGACATAAGAAATGTTGGTTTAATCTGTGGGTTGGGAAGATTCCCTTAAGGAGGGCATGGCAACCCATTCCAATAGTCTTGCCTGGAGAATCCCATGACAGAGAAGCCTGGTGGGCTACAGTGCACGGGGTTGCAAAGAGTTGGATGACTGAAGCGATTTAGCATACAGGCACGCATGGTAGATCTGTTTGTTTTGTTTTGTTTTGTTTTTTGAGGCCCTTTCATACTGTTTTTCATAATGGCTACACAAATTTATTTTCCCACCAACAGTGGTGCTGTACATAACATAATCCTCATTACAACCGTATTAAATTGGCACTAAAATTACACTCATTCTATAGCTAAGAAAAATGAAGGCTAGATGTTAAGTCACTTAACTAAAGACAAGCAGCTAAAAGTTGGGTAATCCCTGCAGTCTGGCTATAAAAAAAGAAAAATCTATGCCTAAAGTCTCTAGCTGTAACTTTGTAACACTTTCTCTTTTGCAACCTCAGGTGCCCAGGAAAACTGAATTAGTTTCCAGACTTAGAAATAATGATCCCTTCTGAAGTTTATATTACATCTCTAGAAACTCTTTCTCATTAATCTCACAGTTCCTGTAGTACTTAGTAAAATCCTGAACAAAGAATACCAAATTAAGCAATATTTTTCATATCCAGTTGGATGCTTCATTAAGCGATACCATGTATCCAAATGAAAATTGAATTATTCAATGAGCAAGACCTGAGGCAGGCACTAGCTAGTCAGGAAGCAATTAATTCTGAGTTCTGAGCTCTATATAAGATATAAGATGAAGTCAGAAAGATGCATGCCTCAACCTAAAATGTTATCAGACAACAGAAAACAGGGTGGGCAAGGACCATCCCCTCAGGCCAGCTTTGGAAACTAGCTTTGCCAATCACAACCAATCAGAATCTTAGCATCCACTTTAAATGTGAAAATACTCTTCTTGTCTTCCATATACTCAGATGTCATCCTGGAGAGAAGCCAGGAAGGCTTTAGGAAAGTGAACCTCTGTAAGATTAGGAAATTTTCCTATTTGTGACTGAGTATTGCATAAAATAAACATATTTAAGTTGCCAGTTTTGAACATGATAGTACTGAAGATTGAATTTCCACTCTTTTTAATCATCTTGTAAAAAACAAGAGACAAAAAGCTAGAGACTATTTGATTAGTCCAAAACAAAACAAATCTCCTACATTTTCACTGAACAAAGAAGGTGTAGTTTCAATTAATATGTTTAAATACTAATAAACCTCATGGGGCCAGTTGATGGCTGGCACTGAACTATGCCTCCGCCACCTCTGGGAACTAGCGCTGTCCTTGTCTGTGCCTTTGCTCTTGCTCACCTGCATTAGTCTGTGTGTATCTCCTTTCCCCACTTACCTTTCCCCTTCCGGTATCATCAGAAGCGTTGGTCTGTTTATAACTTCAGCCTCACCCCTATTCTTCCCTCCTTCCCTCTTTTCTTTTCAGTCTCTCCTCTCTTTTTGCATCTTTCCAAAATAATTTGAAGGTTGTCATAGATATTACTGCATGGCTGCTGCACGGCACTGGGGCAGTGGCTGTGTGGTGCAGGAGCAGTGACTGTGAGGAGACACCCCACGTTCCAGGGCTGAGAAGCCCCAGAAAGATGGAGGACACTGGACGGGCAGCTGTGCGGCTTTGAGGAAATACCCCAGGGGCAAAGGAGAAGCCACACAAAGACAGAAGGAGGGGCAAAATCCCATTTAGAATCAAACCCCATACCCACCAGAGATGCTCAGAGGGCTCAAACATACCTTGTGTGCACCAGGACCCAGAGACCCCACAGAGCCTGAGACAGAACTACTGAGTGTCTCCTGAGGAGGTACAGGTCAGCAGTGGACTGTTGTAGGGGCAGGGACTCTGGGTGCGGCAGACCTGCGTATGGAATAAGCCCTCTTGGAGGAGGTCACCATTAACTCCACTATAGAGCCACCAAAACTTACATAGGGCTGGGGAAACAGACTCTTGGAGGCCACAAATGAAACCTTGTGTGTACCAGGACCCAGGAGAAAGGAGCAGTGACCCCACAAGAGACTGACCCAGACTTGCCTGTGAGTGTCCAGGAGTCTCCAGTGGAGGCATGAGTTGGCAGTGGCCTGCTGCAGGGCTGGGGGCACTGAGTGCAGCAGTGCATGCCTGGGACCTTCTGAAGGAGGTCGCCATTATCTTCATTACCTCCACCATAGTTTGGCCTCAGGTCAAGTAGCAGGGAGGGAACACATTCCCACCCTTCAACAGAAAATTGAATTAAAGATTTACTAAGCATGGCCCCATCTACAGAACAAGACCCAGTTCCCCTCTCAGTCAGTCTCTCCCATCAGGAAACTCCCATAAGTCTCTTATCCTTCAGAGGGCAGATAGACTGAAAACTACAGTCACAGAAAGCTAACCAATCTGATCACATGGACCACAGTCTTGTCTAACTCAATTAAACTATGAGCCATGCCCTGTAGGGCCATCCAAGACAGATGGGTCATGGTGGAGAGTTCAAACAAAACATAGTCCACTAGACAGGGAATGGCAAACCACTTCAATATTCTTGCCTTGAGAAAGAACTCCATGAACAGGATGAAAGGGCAAAAAGATAGGACACTGAGAGATGAACTCTCCAGGTCAGTAGGTGCCCAATATGCTACTGGAGATCAATAGAGAAATAACTCCAGAAAGAATGAAGAGATGGATTCAAAGCAAAAGAAACACCCAGTTGTGGATGTGTCTGGTGATGGAAGTAAAGTCTGATGCTGCAAAGAACAATATTGCATAGGAATCTGGAATGTTAGGTCCATGAATCAAGGCAAATTGGAAATGGTCAAACAGGAGATGGCAAGAGTGAACATCGACATTCTAGGAATCAGTGAACTAAGATGGACTGGAATGGGTGAATTTAACTCAGATGACCACTATATCTACTACTGTGGGCAGGAATCCCTTAGAAGAAATGGAGTAGCCATCATAGTCAACAGAAGAGTCCAAAATGCAGTACATGGATGCAATTTCAAAAAGGACAGAATGATCTCTGTTTGTTTCCAAGGCAAACCATTCAATATCACAGTAATCCAAGTCTATGACCCAACCAGTTATGCTGAAGAAACTGAAGTTGAATGGTTCTATGAAGACCTACAAGACCTTCTAGAACTAACACAAAAAAAGATGTGCTTTTCATTATCGGGGACTGGAATTCTAGTAAGAGGCAAATTTGGCCTTGGAATACAGAATGAAGCAGGGTAAAGACTAAAAGAGTTTTGCCAAGAGAACACACTGGTCATAGCAAACACCCCTTTCCAACAACACAAGAGAACACTCTACACATGGACATCACCAAATGGTCAGTACTGAAATCAGATTCATTATACCCTTTGCAGCCAAAGATGGAGAAGCTCTATGCAGTCAGCAAAAACAAGACCAGGAGCTGACTGGCTCAGAACCTGAACTACTTTTTGCCAAGTTCAGACTTAAATTGAAGAAAGTAGGAAAAACCACTAGACCATACAGGAATGACCTAAATCAAATCTCTTACAATTATACAGTGAAAGTGACAAATAGATTCAAGGGATTAGATCTGACAGACAGAGTGCCTGAAGAACTATGGACATGTCCGTGACACTGTACAGGAGGCAGTGATCAAGACAATGCCCAAGAAAAAGAAATGCAAAAAGGCAAAATGGTTGTCTGAGGAGGCCTTGCAAATAGTTATGAAAAGAAGAGAAGTGAAAGGTAAAGGAGAAAAGGAAAGATATACCCATTTGAATGCAGAATTCCAAATAATAGTAACAAGAGATAAGAAAGTCTTCCTCAGTGATCAATGCAGAGAAATAGAGGAAAACAATAGAATGGGAAAGACTAGAGATCTCTTCAAGAAAACTAGAGATACCAAGGGATTATTTCATGCAAAGATGAGCACAATAAAGGACAGAAATTGTATGAACCTAACAGAAGCAGAAGATATTAAGAAGAGGTGGCAAGAATACACAGAACTATACAAAAAAGATCTTTATGACCCAGAGAATCATGATTGTGTGATCACTCACCTAAAACCAGACATCCTGGAATGTGAAGTGATGTGGGCCTTAGGAAGCATTACTATGAACAAATCTAGTGGGTGTGATGGAATTCCAGTTGAGCTATTTCAAATCCTAAAAGATGATGCTGTGAAAGTGCTGCACTAAATATGCCAGCAATGTTGGAAAACTCAGCAGTGGCCACAGGACTGGAAAAGATAAGTTTTTACTCCAATCTCAAAGACAGACAATGCCAAAGACTGCTCTAACTACCACACAATTGCACTCATCTCACATGCTAGTAAAGTAATGCTCAAAATTCTCCAAGCCATGCTTCAACAGTACATAAACTGTGAACTTCCAGATGTTCAAGCTGGTTTTAGAAAAGGCAGAGGAACCAGAGATCAAATTGCCAACATCTGCTGGATCATCAAAAAAGAAAGAGAGTTCTAGTAAAACATCTATTTCTGCTTTATTGGCTATGCTGAAGCCTTTGACTGTGTGGATCACAACAAACTATGGAAAATTCTTCAAGAGATGGAAATACCAGACCAGCTGACCTGCCTCCTGAGAAATCTGTATGCAGGTCAAGAAGCAGCAGTTAGAACTGTATATGAAACAAAAGACTGGTTCCAAATCGGGAAAGGAGTACATCAAGGCTGTATATTGTCACCCTGATTCTTTAGCTTATGTGCAGAGTACATCATTAAAAAAGTTCTGGACTGGGTGTACCACAAGCTGGAATCAAGACTGTGGGGGAAACATCAATAACCTCAGATATGCAGATGACACCACACTTATGGCAGAAAGTGAAGAAGAACTAAAGAGCCTCTTGATGAAAATGAAAGAGGAGAGTCAAAAAGTTGGCTTAAAGCTCAACATTCAGAAAACTAAAATCATGGCATCTTGTTCCATCACTTCATGGCAAATAGATGGGGAAAAATTGGAAATAGTGACAGAGTTTATTTTGGGGGGCTCCAGTATCACTGCAGATGCTGACCAAAGCCATGAGATTAAAAGATTCTTGACCTTGGAAGAAAAGGTATGACCAAACTGGACAGCATATTAAAAAGCAGACACATTACTTTGCCAACAAATGTTCATCTAATCAAGGCTATGGTCTTTCCAGTAGTCATGATGGATGTGAGAGTTGGAATATAAGGAAAGTTGAGTGCAGAAGAATTGATGTTTCTGAACTGTGGTGTTGGAGAAGACTCTTGAGAGTCCCTTGGATAGCAAGGAGATCCAACCAGTCCATCCTAGAGGAAATCAATCCTGAATATTCATTGGAAGGACTGATGCTGAAGGTGAAACTCCAATACTTTGGCCACCTGATGCAGTGAACTGACTCATTTGAAAAGACCTTGATTCTGGGAAAGATTGAAGTCAGGAGAAGGGGACAACAGAGGATGAGATGGTTTGATGGCATCATGGACTCAATGGACATGAGTTTAAGTAAACTGCAGGAGTTGATGATGGACAGGGAGGCCTGGCGTGCTGCGGTCCATGGGGTCGAAAAGAGTCGGACACAACTGTGTGACTGAACTGAATTGAACTGATAGAAATTACAGTATATAGGAGAGCCTGAAGAGACTGCTTTTATTGCAAAAAGAAATAAGTGAAGACTGAGATGTGTGTGGGATTGTAAGGTGAATGACAGAAGAACAAAGAGTTTCTGCAATGCAGTATCAGAAGAACACAATACAAAATGCCTGGACTTGAGGTGTCAGAGAGGTCAAGGCAGATGTGTAGAGGTTCCACTAGACTTCCCTATGCTCCAACAAGAAGATTTAATAAATAGAGTGAAAGGCGGAGATTTCTTCTTTGTGTAAAGAGCCAATGGTGTGAATTAAAGAGTGTCCAGTATATTTATCCATGAGGAGTTTCAGGTTATTCGTCAGTTTGTAGCACTCCTAGACAAGGGAGTCTATTCTAGGTAGCAGCCTCTGTTGCAATTATCTCACTTTCCTAAATGTGTGTGCATGTGCACTGTCGGGGGTTCTGGTTCTCTTTATCCCACAGGTATTTTTCCAGTGTAAATCTTTTTTGCCTGGATGCCCTTTTCTGCCAGTTATACTAGCACCCGGGGAACTCTCAGCTCTATATTCCCCGTCTGAAGCAGCTTTCCCAAAGGAAAAGTAAGCTTTCTCTTATCTTCATGACAGGACATAATGTTGTTTTACAACTTGGGACAAGGCAAGTACCTTTTTTATAAAGCCCCTATTCTCCCACAAAAAGAGGAACACAGGGGTGCAATCTTCCTCATTGAATATGTTTCAAGGTGATGGCTCCCAGGCTTCTCGAGAAACTCAGTCCTGGATTGTAAAACTGGCAAGAGCCTGGAAGAAGATTTATATATATTTCAAAGGGGGTAGAGAAAGGCTTTACAATGACAGGTTTAAAGTAAATGTTAGAAATGGGACATCAGGGACTGGAGTCAGGAAGAAATCTGCCTGAAGTTTAGCCAACTTGTGGGGAGTGTTAAGATCATCTTGGTCAGGCCACAGACACAGTTATCATTGTGGACACTTGAACTCCTCAGTAGCTCCAAGGGGACCAGGAAGCAGCCATTCATGTGGCCTGAATTACTGCTTCCAGCAACACTGTTCTGGCTTTGCTGTCCTATGACCAGTATCCCACCAATGCCATTTCTATTCAGTTATCAAATGACTATTTTTTGATACCTTCCTAGTTGCGTCCTCCACACTGAGCACTCAGAGTTGAAGGTGACTGTCATGTTCATACACCACGGGTTGCCCCTGCCTTTGAACATTCGCTCCCATGTCCGCTGTGGGCAAAGCTCCTGCCTAGAAATAACAGATCTGCCTCTCTGCCTTTGCCATAAAGTCAAAAGTGAATCAAAAGAAAGGGGTGAGAGGAGTGGAAAAACTAAAAAGTAAGAAGGCACTTCTCCTTGGGCAAGTTTTATACTCATACTGTGGTGCTCTGGGGCATATAAAGTAGTATTAAAGGACTTTATAAAGAAGAAACAGAACGCTTCTTTGGCATAATAGCTGGAGTTATGTTATTATACTAAATCTCAACATTAAAAATGCATGCTTCTGAGGGATGTCCCTGGTGGCCTAGTGGTTAAGATTCTGCACTTCCACTGCTAGGGGCATGGATTCCATCCCTGGTCTGGAAACTAATACCCCATACACTGTGCAGTGCAGCCAAAAGAAAAAAAAAAAAAAAAAGCATGTTTCCACTATAAATTATTCTCTCAGTTAAGTGAGAGCATCTTGGGAGTTCCCTGGTGGCCTAGTGGTAAGGATTCCAGGCTTCCACTGCCATGACCCACATTCAATTTCTGGTCAGAGGAACTGAGATCCTGCAAGTATTGAGGCATGGCCTAAAAGAAAGAAAAAAAAAAATCAGGGCATCTTTCCCACATGGTTTACACACATTAGTGGCCATGAGGTTCTCAATCTTCTCATATCTGCAAATATTATAAGATCCAAATAGATCAAAATGCCTGCAGAAGAGGCAGAGGCTGAGAGAAAGGGCCCAGCAACGGGGTGGGTGAAAAGGTGGTGGTGGTTAGAGATAAAGGGCCAAGAGAAATAAAAGAACATAAAGGGACACAGCTGAGGCAGTTCTCTTGTGTCTCTTCACTGTGGGTTTATTGCATGAACCCGCTGGAGAAAATAAAGAACTGATTTTCCCCATTCTCTAGGTTCCATATAAGAGTCTTTAGTAATGGGCCATGCTTTTTTTTAATATTTCTGAACATTAATCCAGAAAATGTCTAATTAAAAATAATGAGAAATAAAGAGGGAGATAGAAAGAAAGAAAGGATGAGAAACTATTATATTTGTAGTACTCTATTTTCCCAAACAACAGATAAAAGGATTTTGAGGTCATGGTCTTTTAACCTTTTATTATAGGTAATTTCAGTCCATTCAGCATTCTAAACTTGCCATTAAACTCATTAAATTATTCACTAGAACATTATGAGGTAGGTAGTATCATTATCGGAGAAAGCGATGGCACCCCACTCCAGTACTCTTGCCTGGAAGATCCCATGGTTGGAGGAGGCTGGTAGGCTGCAGTCCATGGGGTCGCTAAGAGTCGGACATGACTGAGCGACTTCACTTTCACTTTTCACTTTCATGTATTAGAGAAGGAAATGACAACCCACTCCAGTGTTCTTGCCTGGAGAATCCCAGGGACGGGGAAGGCTGGTGGGCTGCCGTCTACGGGGTCTCACAGAGTTGGACACGACTGAAGCGACTTAGCAGCAGCAGCAGCAGTATCATTATATGCATTTATTAGCAGCAGAATTTTAAACTCTAGAACAGAAAGATACTTGCCCAAGTTATATCAAAGGTGAGCAGTGAAAACAAGAAACAAGAGCCGACAATCTGACTCAGACCCCTGTACTTTAACATGCTGCTAAGCTGCTAAGTCACTTCAGTCGTGTCCGACCCTGTGTGACCTCATAGAAGGCAACCCACCAGGCTCCCCTGTCCCTGGGATTCTCAAGGCAATAACATTGGAGTGGGTTGCCATTTCCCTCTCCAATGCATGAAAGTGAAAAGTGAAAGTGAAGTCACTCAGTCGTGTCCGACTGGTAGCAACCCAATGGACTGCAACGCATGAGACTCCTCTATTTTACTGGGCACCTCTTTTCTCTATTGAAATGGGACATGGTCTGATGTGAGGAAAGTAGCTAATCCTAACATCATCTCAGTTAGTAAGGCCCCCTTTCTCCTTCACCACTTGACACTTTGAACAGGAATCCCACTTATACTGAACATCAATCATGGCATGTGATATTAGCCCCTAAGCTTTTTGTACATCATCTAAGATGATTAGATCCCAAACTTTAATAGTTGTAGACTAGGGGAATAAATTAACCTTAGCTGTTTTTGCATGTTTGCACATAATCAAATTTAAGAGAATAAAGTTTAGTACAGATTGAAATGTGATATCCGCAAGTCTAGAGAAGGGGTCAAGAAAGTAAATGAAGAAAACAAAACACATACTGAAATGTGTTAGAAAGAGTGTTTGCCATGTATCTGCCATATAAGAAACAAAAAGCTAAAAAAAAGGATAAGTTACTCTATATATTGCACTTCCCTAGTGTCTCGGATGGTAAAAAATCTGCCTGCAATGTGGGAGTACCAGGTTCAATCCTGGGTCAGGAAGATCTCTGGAGAAGGGAATGAATATCCACTCCAGTAGTCTCACCTGTAGAATTCCATGGTTAGAGGAGCCTGTCGGACTATAGTCCATGGGGTTGCAGAGTCAGACATGCCTGAGCAACTAACACTTTCAGTCTATATTTACAGAAATTATTGAGTCAGAACACTGTCCATAGGGATGGAAATGCTGACCACATAGAAGCAAAAAACACTTATTATTACAAGTTTATCAGACATAAAATACACTTAGCATGGAGTTCAGCATATTTTACATACCTGCATTGACTGACTAAGGAGTACTATACAAAGTTTTCCCAAATTAACTTCCCAGTACACTCTCCCCAGTCCTATTAGTATATTAAAGGGCCACACTAGAAATGTGAAGAAACACTGAAACTAGTAAATTATCCTTTTATCATCGTAAGGGCAAAAACAGTTTCCATCTACATGGATAGAGGAGCCTGGTGGGCTATGGTTTATAGGGTCGCAAAGAGTTGGATACAACTGAGCAAATAATGCTTTACTTTGCAGTTAAGTAACTGAGAAAAGAATAGGTTATTCACCCAAAAGAATGATTGGGAGAATTTTTGTAAGGATGTTCCTTGAGCTAAGCCATGAAAGTGGATACGTACTCGTTAGGAATAGAGGGGGGAAGGAAAAATGAGTAAAAACATTTAAAGTGGTTAGGCACAGGTGGATTCAAAGTAGGGATCTGATATTCCTAGGTAATGAAGTTATAGCAAGAAAAATCACGAGTAGAAAAATAAAGAAATGCCAGAAATCACAAAGCTTTGGAGATATTACCTAGTTGTCTGTACTGTGCCCTAAAAGTAACTTCAAGCCATAAAAATAACTTCAAGCCACTAAAGGGTTTTACATTGGTAAGTACATTAAGAGATTTTCATAATACAATAGTAACTTTTAGAGCAGGAGCGAATGCTTGGAAGAGGTGAAAGACTGGAAACAGAAAGACCAGGTAGAAGATTGTAATAATCAAAGTCAGAAAGGACAAGAATTCTAAAACAGAAAGATAGTGAGACTCTGCTAGTCTGGTTTGAAAATTGCAGTAGGACTACTAGGGGAGATGATGTATAGAGACAGATAGACCAGATAAGTAGATAGATAGGTAGACAGATATATAGACATACAGACAGAATAGAGATAAATGTACTTACATAATTTACTAGAAGAATATGCCCTTGCATAATTGTGAGAGTTGGTTAGAGAGTCTGTGTTAAAACAGCTATATTCACATTTGATTCTAGAACTTGAAAACTGTAGGGCAGCCAGTGAGAAACAGAACATGGGTATGAAGTGGGAGAATAAGGATAAACTAGAACCCATGAACATGGGCTGGAATCCACAGGACAGACTAGTCTTAATTCTTTCAACTTAATGTCATAGCTGTTCTCAGGAGAAAATCAAGCTCTGACTCATGAACTGAAACAAGCTCTTATCCCAGAACTTGGAGAAGTTAAAGATAGGCCTGAGAAAAGATGGTGTAACTGATACTTCAAGTCAGTGAGACAAGCTTTCAGTAAGTGACAACATGTATGAGTTACAAGCCTTCCTGCTGCCCCATGTACTGACACTGTAAACATTACAGAAAAAAGGACCGTGCTTCATTTTTGCTTTCTAATCTCTAAAATGTGTTTTGTGACCCAACTTAAATAAAATATACAATAAAAGGTATTCTGAGAAATGAAATATATAATAAAGGGCATTCTGGTAGTTCACCCTAGCCCAGCTGGCACAATACAAAGATGCCAGCAAAGACTGATAGGAAATGATTTGCTAAAATCAGAATAGGAGTTCATGTGTTCATGTGTAATTAGATATGTCTTGTGGAGTGAAACAATATCAAAAATAAAGAATGCCTTAAGTTTGGTACCTTCAATCCAGTACAATGAAATTTCAGCAGTGGAATCTGAGGCCAGAGACTAAAAAAAATAGGTGGGAATTATCAACAGGAAGAAAGTTCTTTCCGAGACTTCAAAAAGCAAAGGGCAGAGAGAAGGAAGTAGCTTTGGAGGAGCCACAATAGATGTCATAAAATAATGATAATAATAACTTGGAAGATGTGCATTTTAGAATATTTATGGCATTCTAGAGGAGCCAATGAGAGTAGATAATTTAAAATTTAGAAAAGAAGTAGGCAATCTAAAGAATCCTTAGATGCCAGGATAATATATCAGTACAAACAGACAAGTGTCAACCTAACAAGAACATCTTTTCTGAGAATGACAGAGCAGAAGGTAGAGCTTTTCATAATTAGTCATAACAATATTTTTGAAATGTTCAATGTCACACAGGTTTACCAACACCTAAAAAGTGACTGTTTTATTATCTTTTTCTTACACAAGCTTCATAATACTATCAATTGTACTTGTGTCTAGGCAAATTAAATCTCTTGAAGTTTTATAAGAAATCAAAATTTTAAATAATATTTACAATATGAACGTTTACAATATTAAATGATAAATTTTAATATGTGGGTGTGTATATGTGTTCAGTAAATATACTATGAGAATTGTATTAGAGTCTAAATTATCACTAGGCTAATGCAAATTGAATTGTTAAATTACTGAACTTGTCAACACAAATTCTCAGTTATATAACATTATATAAATTTAGAGTTGAAGATCTCTAGAGTTCTAGGATTTGCCATTTTACTTCTCTGGGGGTAAATTGCACTTATTCTTATAACAGTATCTGTTAGTTAAATGTTCAGAGTAAGTTAAAAAAAACTTTACAAAATTTTCTAAAATAAAAAGTAACTTTTAAAGATACATCTAAGGGATTTAAGTTAATTTCAATATGTAGGCACACTTCTTGTTAAGAAAGCAAGTTAGCTATTACCTCAAAAGTTAAGGTCACATCTTGCTTTGCTCCAGAGTAAATGAAATGGTATAGGATGAATAATGTATGCATTATAAGACCAAAATATTCTCCACTTTTAACCTATTAATAATACATAAAGCATATTGACCACCATTAGGTGTATTTCAATAAATAGTACACTTGAAAATAAAAACAGAACTTAAAATTCTAGGTTATAACATACCTGCAAAATATCAATATTCAGAAAATCATTGTGAATTCTTTCTTGTGTTTTTGATATAAGACAGCATCAAATAAAATATTATTTAGTTTTGACTTTAAGTCCAACACTTCTGAGCCTGTGTAAAAGTAAACCAAACAAAATAATGAAACTTTAAAAAAGTCTTTCTTTTCTTCTAATGTGTAAATGAAGCTAAAGTACTTGTTTATTTTAATTTAGCAAAAATGAAAACGCTTGTCAATCACATGTTAAATGAAACAATTTTTTTGAGAAGGAACCATAAATTTCCATGAAAATAAAGTGAATTATACTTAGTCATGTAGAACAATGAGACATTTTCATCAATTCTTTCATGGCTTTGTAAAATCGAAAGCATTCATTTTATGTTGCCTTGTGCCTTTTCCTTTCAAATTTTTTAGTTTCTGCTTAGAGAACTAATCTTATCTCTGTTCTTTTCTTTGCCATTTTTTTCCTTGGCATGTGATTTGGAGCTATCTTTAATAGAGAATACTGTTAACTCTTTAAATTATATCTAAGCTTCTAAGACTCTCTGCCACTCTCTCTCTCCGACTCTCTAAATACTCCACTCTAATATGCACTTTATGCCATTTATAAGTCAGGGTATTTTAAAGTAAAAAAAAATATATATATATATTATATATATATATATATATGTATTACTTAAGTTCATAAACAATACATGTATAAAATGATGTATGCAAAAAAAAGTAATTGATAAACTGATAAAGCAAAAACTAGGGTTTGGTGTCCTCATGAAACTAGTTAAGAGAACTCTAAGTTATTTCCTTCCAAGTAGACTGCTGATTTATGGGACTCAGGAAAAACATTTTCAACTGAGCCTAGAGTCCTCACGTTAGATACTGAATATCTATGCTAACTCATCATGGGAATAAAGATTCCACCAGCTACTTGGTGAGTCGAGAAGCACACACCAAGAAAATCATCAGTTTTATAAACGTGGGACTGAAGCTGAAGAAAACTCACAGAAATTGTAGATATGTATTACTGCAAACATTCATAATTGCTTTTTGTTTATCCTTAAGCTTGCTTTTGCAAAAAGAAAGGTACAAAATTTTACTGACTTGAATACTAAGCAAACTTGCTGTTTTGGGATGCTGTTGTGTGACGATATTATATATTCTGTACTTGACATACATTTTTTAAAAAATTTTAATTGAAAGATAATTGCTTTACAAAATTTTGTGATTTTCTGTCATACATCAACAAGAATCAGCCATAGGTACACCCATGTCTCCTCCCTCCCATCTCCCTCCCCACACCGCCCTTCAAACTGTTGATGAGCCCCTGTTTGAGTCCCCTGAGTCATACACCAAATGCCCATTGGCTATCTGTTTTATACGTGATATTGTAAATTTCTATGTTACTCTCTTCCATACATCTCCCCTTCTCCCTCCTCTCCTCCCATCTTGTCCATAGGTCTGTTCTCTATGTCTGTTTCTCCATTGCTTCCCTGAAAATGAATTCATCAGTGCCATCTCTTCAGATTCCATATATGTGTCAGTATATAATATTTATATTTCTCTTTCTGACTTACTTCACTCTGTATCATTGGCTCTAGTTCCGTCCACCTCATTAGAACAGATTCAAATGCATTCCTTTTTATGGCTGAGCAGTATTCCATTGTATGTATGTACCACAGCATCTTTATCCATTTATCCTAGATGTCAATGGACATCTAAGTTGCTTCCATGTTCTAGCTATTGTAAATAGTGCTGCAGTGAACATTGGGGTACATGTCTTATTTTTCAGTTTTGATTTCTTCATGGTATATGCCTAGGAGTGGGATTGCTGGGTCATATGATGGTTTTATTCCTACCTTTTTAAAGAGTCTCCATATTGTCCCCCCATAGTGGCTGTATCAGCTTACATTCCCACCAGCAATGCAAGAGTGCTCCCTTTTCCTTACACCTTCACAAGCATTTATTGTTTGTAGACTTTTTGATGGTGGCCATTCTGGCTGCTGTGGGGTGGTATCTCATTGCATTTTTGATTTGTATTTCTCTGATAATGAGTGATGATGAGCATCTTTTCATGTGTTTGTTAGCCATCCATATGCCTTTTTGGAGAAATATCTCTTCAGGTCCCTTTCCCACTTTTTGATTGGGTTCTTTGCTTTTCTGGTATTCAGTTGTATAACCTGCTTGTACATTTTGAAAATTAATTCTTTATCAGTTGTTTCCTTTACTATTATTTTCTCCCATTCTGAGGGTTGTCTTTTCACCTTGTTTGCAGTTTCCTTTGCTGGGCAAAAGCTTCTAAGTTTAATCGGGTCCCACTTGTTTATTTTTGTTTTCATTGCCATTACTCTAGGAGGTAGGTCATAGAAGATCTTGTTTTGATTTACGCCATTGAGTGTTCTGCCCATGTTCTCCTCTAAGAGTTTAAAAGTTTCTGGTCTTACATTTAGGTATTTAATCCATTTTGAGTTTATCTTTCTGTATGGTGTTAGGTAGTGATCTAATTTCATTATTTTGCATGTAGCTGTCCAATTTTCCCAGCACCACTTATTGAAGAGTCTGTCTTTGCCCCATTGTATATTTTTGCCTCCTTTGTCAAAAATAAGGTACCCATACGTGCATGGATTTATCTCTGGGTTCTCTATCTTGTTCCATTGGTCTATATTTCTGTTTTTTGTACCAGTACCGTACTGTCTTGATGACTGTAGCTTTGTAATATAGTCTGAACAGAAAGGTTGATTCCTCCAGTTCTATTCTTCTTTCTCAAGACTGCTTTTGCTATTTGGATTCTTTTGTGTTTCCATATGAATTGTGAAACTTTTTGTTCTAGTTCTGTGAAAAAAAAAGTCATGGTAATTTGATAGGGATCACTTTGAATCTGTAGATTGCATTTGGTAGTATAGTCATTTACACAATATTGATTCTTCCAACCCAGGAATGTGGAATCTCTCTCCACCTGTTTACGTCATTTTGATTTCTTCCATCAGTGTCTTATAGTTTTCCATATAAAGATCTTTTGTTTCTTTACATAGGTTTATTCCTAGATATTTTATTATTTTTGTTATAATGGTGAATGGGATTGATCCCTTAATTTATCTTTCTGATTTTTCATTGTTAGCATATAAGAGTGCAAGTGATTTCTATGTATTGACCTTGTATCCCATGACTTTACTGAATTCACTGATTAGCTCTAGTAATTTTCTGATAGTTTCATTTGGGTTTTCTATGTATAGTATCATGTCATCTGCAAACAATGAGAGTTTTACTTCTTTTCTGATCTGGATTCCTTATATTTCTATTTCTTCTCTAATTGCCATAGCTAGGACTTTCAAAACTGTGTTGAATAATAGTGGTGAGAGTGGACACCCTTGTCTTGTTCCTTATCTTAGAGGAAAGCTTTTCATTTTTCACCATTGAGAATAATGTTTGCTGTGAGTTTTTCATTATGACCTTTACTATGTTGAGGTAGGCTCCTTCTATGCCCATTTTTTGAAGCGTTTTTGTCATAAATGGATGCTGGATTTTGTCAAAGGCTTTTTATGCGTCTATTGAGAAGATCACATGTTTTTTATCTTTCAGTTTGTTGATATGGTGTATCACATTGATTGATGTGTGTGTATTGAAGAACTCTTGCATCCCTTCAGTGAACCCAACTTGAACATGGTGTATGAGCTCTTTAATGTATTGTTGGATTCTGTTTGCTGGAATTTTGTTGAGGATTTTTGTATCTATGTTCATCAGTGATATTGGCCTGTAATTTTCTTTTTTTATGTTTTCTTTGTCTGGTTTTGGTAGCAGAGTGATTGTTGCCTCATAGAATGAATTTGGATGTGTTCCTTCCTCTGCAATTTTTTGGAAGAGTTTCAGAAAAATAGGCATTAGCTCTTCTCTAAATGTGTGATAGAATTCCTGTGTGAGCCATCTGGCCCTGGGCTTTTGGTTTTGGGGAGATTTTTGATCACTGTTTCAACTTCAGTGTTTTTAATTGGGTTGTTCATAATTTCGATTTCTTCCTGGGTCAGTCTTGGGAGGGTGATCTTTTCTAAGTATCTGTCCTTTTCCTCTAGGTTGTCCATTTTATTAGCATATTGTTGCTCACAATATTCTCTTAAAATCTGTTGTATTTCTGTGTTGTCTGTTGTAACCTCTCCTTTTTCGTTTCTAATTTTATTGATTTGATTTTTCTCCCTTTTTTTCTTGATGAGTCTGGCTAGTGGTTTGTAAATTTTGTTCATCTTCTCAAAGAACCAGTTCATAGTTTTATTAATCTTGCCTATTGTTTACTTCATTTCTTTTTTCAATTATTTCTGCTCTGATTTTTATGAGCTCCTTCCTTCTGCTGACTTGGGTTTTGTTGTTATTGTTGTTGTTCTTTTTCCAGCTGCTTTAGATGTAGAGTTAGACTGTCTATTCAATGCTTTTCTAGGTTCCTGAGGTATAACCAAATTTTCTGAGTCCATAGGTTTTAGGTCATTGTGTTTTTATTGTCATTTGTTTCTAGGACTCTTTTGATTTCTTTCCTTATTTCTTCAGTAACCTCATTGTTATTTAGTAATGTATTGCTTAATCTCCATGAGTTTGTGTTTTTTGCTGTTTTTTTTTTTTTTTCTTGTAGTTGTTATCTAGTCTCATAGCATTGTGGTCAGAGAAGATACTAGAAACAGTTTCAATTTTCTTAAATTTACTGAGGCTTGACTTATGGCCCAAGATGTGGTCTATCCTGGAGAATGTTCCATGTGCACTTGAGAAGAACGTGCATTCTTCTGCATTTGGGTGGAAAGACATAAAGATATCAATTAGGTCCATTTGGTCTATAGTTTCATTTAAGGTTTGTGTTTCCTTATTGATTCTCTGTTTTGATGACCTGTCCATTGGTGAAAGTTGGTGTTAAAGTCCCCTACTATTATTGTGTTGCTGTTGATTTCTCCTCTTATGCCTGTTAGTGTTTGCCACATATATTGAGGTGCTCCTATGTTGGCTGCATAGACTTTTACAATTGCTATGTCTCCTTGGATTGATCCCTTGATCATTATGTAATGTCTTTCTTTGTCTCTTATGATATTCTTTATTAAGCCTATTTTGTCTAAAATAAGGATTGCCACTCCAACTTTCTTTTCTTTTCTTTTTTCTTTCTTTTGTTTTCTTTAGTTGGAGGCTAATTACTTTACAATATTGTAGTGGTTTTTGGTCATACATTGACATGAATCAGCCATGGATTTACGTGTATTCCCCATCCCAATCCCCCCTGTCACCTCCCTCTCCACCTGATCCCTCTGGGTCTCCCCAGTACACCAGCCCCGAGCACTTGTCTCATGCATCCAGCCTGGGCTGGTGATCTGTTTCACTCTAGATAATATACATGTTTTGATGCTGTTCTCTCGAAACATCCCACCCTCACATTCTCCCACAAGAGTCCAAAAGTCTGTTCTGTATTTCTGTGTCTCTTTTTCTGTTTTGCATATAGGGTTATCATTACCATCTTTCTAAATTCCATATATATGCATTAGTATACTATACTGGTATTTATCTTTCTGGCTTACTTCACTCTGTATAATGGGCTCCAGTTTCATCCATCTCATTAGAACTGATTCAAATGAATTATTTTTAATGGCTGAGTAATATTCCATGGTGTATATGTACCACAGCTTCCTTATCCATTTGTCTGTTGATGGGCATCTAGGTTGCTTCCATGTCCTGGCTATTATAAATAGTGCTGTGATGAACATTGGGGTGCAAGTGTCTCTTTCAGATCTGGTTTCCTCGGTGTGTATGCCCAGGAGTGGGATTGCTGGGTCATATGGCAGTTCTATTTCCAGTTTTTTAAGGAATCTCCACACTGTTTTCCATAGCGGCTGTACTAGTTTGCATTCCCACCAACAGTGTAAGAGGGTTCCCTTTTCTCCACACCCTCTCCAGCATTTATTGCTTGTAGAATTTTGGATAGCAGCCATCCTGACTGGCGTGTAATGGTACCTCATTGTGGTTTTGATTTGCATTTCTCTGATAATGAGTGATGTTGAGCATCTTTTCATGTGTTTGTTAGCCATCTGTATGTCTTCTTTGGAGAAATGTCTGTTTAGTTCTTTGACCCATTTTTTGATTGGCTCATTTATTTTTCTGGAGTTGAGCTTCAGGAGTTGCTTGTATATTTTTGAGATTAATCCTTTGTCTGTTGCTTCATTTGCTATTATTTTCTCCCAATCTGAGGGCTGTCTTTTCACCTTGCTTATAGTTTCCTTTGCTGTGCAAAGGATTTTAAGTTTCATTAGGTCCCATTTGTTTATTTTTGCTTTTATTTCCAATATTCTGGGAGGTGGGTCATAGAGGATACTGCTGTGATTTATGTCGGAGAGTGTTTTGCCTATGTTCTCCTCTAGGAGTTTTATAGTTTCTGGTCTTACATTTAGATCTTTAATCCATTTTGAGTTTATATTTGTGTATGATGTTAGAAGGTGTTCTAGTTTCATTCTTTTACAAGTGGTTGACCAGTTTTCCCAGCACCACTTGTTAAAGAGGTTGTCTTTTTTCCATTGTATCTTCTTGCCTCCTTTGTCGAAGATAAGGTGTACAGAAATTAAGGAAACAATACCATTCACCATTGCAACAAAAAGAATAAAATACTTAGGAGTATATCTACCTAACAAAAGACCTATACATAGAAAACTGTGAAACATTGATGAAAAATATCAAAGAGGACACAAACAGATGGAGAAACATACTGTGTTCATGGATTGGAAGAATCAATATTGTCAAAATTGTTATACTACCCAAAGCAATCTATAGATTCAATGCAATCCCTATCAAGCTACCAAAGGTTTTTTCACAGAACTAGAACAAATAATTTCACAATTTGTATGGAAATACAAAAAACCTCGAATAGCCAAAGTAATCTTGAGAAAGAAGAATGGAACTGGAGGATTCAACCTGCCTGACTTCAGACTATACTACAAAGCCACAGTCATTAAGACAGTATGGTACTGGCACAAAGACAGAAATATAGATCAATTGTTCTTATTGGCATTTTCTTGATTGTTTTGGGTTTGCCTTTGTAGGTCTTTCCTTTCTTTTGTGTTTACTGGCTATGTAAGTCCCTTTAGTTTTTGTTGCAAGACTGGCTTAGTGGTGCTGAATTCTCTTAACTTCTACTTGTCTGTAAAGCTTTTGATTTCTCCATCAATTTTGACTGAGATCTTTGCTGGGTATAGTAATGGTTGTAGGTTTTCTCTTTCAGTACTTCAAATATATACTCCTGCCATACCCTTCTGGCCTGTAGAATTTCTGCTGAAAGAGCCACTGTTAATCATATGGGTTTTCCCTTGTATGCTACTTGTTGCTTTTCTCTTGCTGCGTTTAGTATTCTTTCTTTGTACTTAACCTCTGTTAGCTTGGTTAATATGTTCTCAGTGTGTTTCTCCTTGGATTTAACTTGTAGGGGACTCTCTGCACTTCTTGGACTTGATTGACTATTTCTTTTCCCATGTTGGAGAAGTTTTCAACTATAATTACTTCAATAATTTTTTCAGTATCTTTCTTTTTTTCTTCTTCCTCTGGGACCCCTGTAACTTGAATATTGGTGAATTTAATATTGCCTGAAAGGTCTCTGAGGCTTTCCTCAATTCTTTTCATTCTTTTTCCTTTATTTTGCTCTTCAACAGTTATTTCCGTCATTCTATCCTCCAGCTCACTCATCCATTTCTCTGCCTCAGTTATTCTGCATTTGGTTCCTTCTAGTAATTTCTACTGAAATTACTTTTAATTTCAGTAATTGTCTTATTCATCTCTGTTTACTTATTCTTTATTTCTTCTATGTCCTTGGTGATTGTATTAACTGTGTTAAATGCTTCTTTCATTTTCTCCATTCTATTTTCAAGTCTTCAGAGCAGCTTTACGTTCATTATTCTGAATTATATTTCAAGGAGATTACTTATTTCCTCTTCATTTATTTGGTCTTATGTGTTTCTACCTTACTCTTTCATTTGTACTGTATTTCTCTGTCTTTTCATCTTTCTTTCTTTTTTTTTTTTTCTTCTAACTTGCTCCACCTGAGGTCTCCTTTTCCCAGGCTTTAGGGTTATATTACTTCTTCATTTTGATTTTTTCCCTTGGAGGGAAATGTTGGTTGGTTGGATTGTGTTGATTTCTTGTTGGAGGTGACTTGTGCCAGTGTTCCAGTGGGAGGAGATCAAGTAGGTAATTACAGAAGTACTGGGACATATACACCCACACTTCCACACATACAGTTATAACCAACATGTTCTAAGGAAAAGAGTACAGGTGATTGACTTGGTGAGCAAGGAAAACCAGGGGTAATATCAACAAATTGAAAGCAGAGTTAGCTAATGCTCAGTCTGGAAATCTGAGCATAGCAGAGGGCCAACTAGGAAATATAGCATAGAGAGTGCAACAATTTAACTTACTTGGTGAAAGAAGAAAGAGTAAAGGAAAAAAGGGAGAATAAAAAGGAAAGAGAAAAAATAGAGAAGGGAGAGAAAGGAGAAAAGGAAGGGGTTGGAAAAGAGGATTAAAAATAGAGAGAGAGAGAAAAGAAAAGAAAAAAATAGAAAAGCAAAGATGAATAGCTGTATGTGTTAAAGATTTATATATATTCAGGAATAGCTGTAGTCGGTAAAGAACAGTAGGAAAAGCAGCTGATTATATCAATAACAAAATCCAAAAACTCATCAAGAAAAAAGAAGAAAAGAAAAAGTGTGAAAGAGGAAAAAAAAAATCGTTTGTTTTTTTTTTTTGACAAGAAACACAAAGAGGAAAACCCCACAGCACCACAAAAGACTAAAATAGAAGTGGAAATATGTAGGGGAAATAAACCATGTGATGTATAAGATAAAAACAAATCTTAAAATGAGTTTGTTTGTTTGTTTTTTATTAGTTGGAGGCTAATTACTTCACAACATTTCAGTGGGTTTTGTCATACATTGATATGAATCAGCCATAGATTTACACGTATCCCCCATCCCGATCCCCCCTCCCACTTCCCTCTCCACCTGATCCCTCTGGGTCTTCCCAGTGCACCAGGCCCGAGCGCTTGTCTCATGCATCCAGCCTGGGCTGGTGATCTGTTTCACCATAGATAGTATACATGCTGTTCTTTTGAAATATCCCACCCTCACCTTCTCCCACAGAGTTCAAAAGTCTGTTCTGTAGTTCTGTGTCTCTTTTTCTGTTTTGCATATAGGGTTATCGTTACCATCTTTCTAAATTCCATATATATGTGTTAGTATGCTGTAATGTTCTTTATCTTTCTGGCTTACTTCACTCTGTATAATGGGCTCCAGTTTCATCCATCTCATTAGAACTGATTCAAATGAATTCTTTTTAACGGCTGAGTAATATTCCATGGTGTATATATACCACAGCTTCCTTATCCATTCATCTGCTGATGGGCATCTAGGTTGCTTCCATGTCTTGGCTATTATAAACAGTGCTGTGATGAACATTGGGGTGCACGTGTCTCTTTCAGATCTGGTTTCCTCAGTGTGTATGCCCAGAAGTGGGATTGCTGGGTCATATGGCAGTTCTATTTCCAGTTTTTTAAGAAAAGAGGAAAACTCCACAGCACTGCAAAAAGCTAATGTGATGGTGAATAAGAAGAAAGAATCTTAAAATGACTTTTTTAAAAAATTTTTATTATAAAAGCAAAGAGGAAAACACAGCACCCCTAAAGGCTAGTGTGAAGGTGGAGATGTGTTGGGGAAATAAATAGTGGTTTATAGGAGAAGAAAAGAAAAAAGAAAAAAAAAATGTTTTAAGTTTCTCAAGGTCATAGTTCTTGGTTGTGGAGTCTGCCCTTGTGGACGGGGTTCAGTTAGTATACCATGATGCTTTCCTGGTTGGCAGAGATTGTGCCTGTGTTCTGGTTGATGGAGCTGGATCTTGTCTCTGAAGGGTAGGGCAATGTCCAGTAGTATGTTTTGGAGTGTCTATGGGTTCAGTATGCCTTTGGGCAGTCCTAGTTTTCGCAATGTTAGGCGCGTCTATTTCTGCTGCTGCTGCTTCAGAGTGGCCCTCTCAGCGTAACTGCAGTGCCGCCAGCCTCCTACTTGTCCCTGGGATCATCACCAGTGCTTCTGTTCCCCGTCCGGCCCTGCGCTGCTGGCCAGAACTTGCTAGGCAGGTGCTTGTGTGGATCCTTCCGCGTTGCAGCGACATGTGCGGGCTTCCCTCAGCCCCCTCAGCTCACCCTCTGCGTCGCGGGCCTCGTGTGCACTTGACTCAGTTCCCGAGGTCCCTCTGTGTTTCGGGCTTGCATGCTCTTGTCTCGGCTTCCCCAGCTGGCCTCTGAGAAGCGGGGCCACTGTGGACTTGTTTCAGCTCCCCGTGCCCACCCCCCGCATCACAGGGTTTATGTGCAGTTGTTTCCTCTCACTGCCTGCATTCTTCGTCGCTGGAGCTATTTGTTGTTCTTTCGGCTGTGCCAGGAGGTTTGGGTGCGCTGCCCAAGTTTGTATGCCTCCCCTCTATCGGCACCCCCATCCCGCCCTTTGCACAGGCTGTTCGCTGCAGCACACTCAGCTACCCAGGCGCACCCTCTGTGCTGCAAGGGTTGTGCGCAATGGCTGAGTTTGTATGCCTCCCACTCTCAGTTCCCTGAGCCCACCGTGTTTGGGGCCGCACATCCAAGAGCAGTTAACAGGCTGAGAAGCGCGGTTTTCTCTGTTTACTGTCCTCTAAGTCCCTGCTTTGCCTGGTTTTCCAGAACTTCACAGCTCCCCTTGGGCCCGCCTGTGAGGGAGCTTCCCTGTGCCCTGGAACTCCTGTTTCAGGGCTCCCTCCCTCCCTTGGGGCACAAATTCCGGCCCAGAAGTTCTCCCATTTTTCCCTCTTTATGTCTCTCTCCTCTCTCCTACCTCATTTCAGGGAGCTTAGCCTGACCCCTGGAGGCCTGGGGTCTTCTTCTGTCACCTAGAGGTTGCTTTGTAGGAGTTGTTCCATATCTTGATGAGTTTTTGATGGATGTCTGGGGAGGCTGACGATCTCCCTATCTTACTCCTCTTCTATCTTCTTCCGTCTCTTGACATGTAATTTCCATTTCAAAATTTTTTAAGAAAAAACTGACTTCAGGAGTTGGATCAAAATTCAAACTATTATATATATATTGCAGTTGGCCCTCTTCATCCTGGATCTTTAGAACGGTAGAACAGTGATTTTCGATTAATGAATTTATAATCATATGAATAAATAAAAGTAGTACTACAAGTGCTCTTTGAAAGATATTCAGCCTTGAAATCTGTAAAGAAAGGACCACAGCACAGCATATTTTCAGAGAAAGCAGCGGTACAAGGCAGGTACCCGTCTAGGTGTAAGCAAAGCATGGAAATTTTAGCTGCTGACAGCATGAAGAAACTGAAATGAATTTGTCTCCACATTCTTCTTCTCATTCCTTTAGACCAGGGAAGCAAGGGAGACCTTCATGCCAAGTTCAGAATCAGAGGCTGGATAATGTCCTACAGCCTGGAAGAGGAATGGGGAAAAACATATCCATTGCTAATTTTTGTCCTCTGTG
Source organism: Cervus elaphus (assembly GCF_910594005.1). Taxonomy (NCBI): domain Eukaryota; kingdom Metazoa; phylum Chordata; class Mammalia; order Artiodactyla; family Cervidae; genus Cervus; species Cervus elaphus. The sequence goes on along the minus strand of NC_057829.1, from coordinate 21,621,306 downwards.
TTTTCAAGTTTTAAAATCAGTTCACCAATTATTAATCATAATAAAAACTGTTTCAGTTTGGTTGGGTTACATTGTGTCTAAAGATAAGTTTAGGAGAATTAACACATTTAAAATATTTTATCTTCTGATTCAAATACACATATACAAACAATACATAGAAACAATGTATATGAAAGAATATATATATATATATATACATATACATATATATGTGTATATATATACATATACACATATATTGTATTCATGGTATAGCCCTACATTCATGTAAACTCTTTTCATTTCCTTTAGTAGTGTTTTTTAGAGTTTTCACATCATCCACTAGATGTATTCCTGAGTCACTGGTACTTTTGATAAAACTGGAAATATTTCTTCAAATTTAATTTAACCTTTTTTTGATGTTACTACAGTTGGTATATAAAAATAGATTTTTATGTAATGATCATGCTCCAGTGAGGTTGTTCAATTCATTTATGAATTCTAAGAGTTCACCTGAAGATTTTGTCAGCTGTTTGAAAAAAAAAAAAAGTTTCTCTTGCTTATTTCATTATTTTTTTCTTTGCTTTACTGCACTGTACTCAGTGGAATGCTGAATAAAAATGATGATGCTCAAACATTTGCTTATGTGTTTATGAGAGAGATTTTTTCCTTTTAATGTTCTTGTCATGTTTATTCTGACTTACTAATATAAGGTAGGAAGCATTTTTTTTTTCTTTCTACTCTCCAAATAGTTTGTATGTCATAAATCATTTGGTTTTCAAATATTTGGAACAAATTATCTACTTGTGCTTCATTACTATGCTAAAGCCTTTCACTGTCTGGATCACAACATACTGTGAAAAATTGTTAAAAGGGATGGGAATACCAGACCACCTTACCTACCTCCTGAGAAATCTGTGTGCAGGTCAAGAAGCAATAGGTAAAACCAGACATATAGCAGCAGACTGGTTCAAAATTGGGACAGGAGTACACCAAGGATGTATATTGTCACCCTACTTATTTAACTTCTATGCAGAGTACATCATGCGAAATGCTGGGCTGGATGAAACACAAGCTGGATTAAGATTGCTGGGAGAAATGTCAATAGCCTCAGATATGCAGATGACACACTCTTATGGCAGAAAGCAAAGAGTAAATAAAGATCCTCTTGATGAAGGTGAAAGAGGAGAATGAAAAAGCTGGCTTAAAACTCAGCATTCAAAAAACAAAGATCATGGCATGTAGTCCCATTACTTCGTGTCAAATAGATGGAAAAGAAAAATGGAAACAGTGACAGACTTTATTTTCTTGGGCTCCAAAATTCCTGTGGATGGTGACTGTTGCCATGAAATTAAAGGACAATTGCTCCTTGGAAGAAAAGCAATGACAAACCTAGATAGCATATTAAAAAGCAGAGACATTACTTTGCTAACAAAAGTCCCTGTAGTCAAGCTGTGGTTTTTCCAGTAGTCATGTATGCGTGTAAGAGCTGGATGCTGAAGAATAGATGTCTTCAAACTGTGGTATTAGAGAAGACTATTGAGAGTCCCTTTGACAACAAGGAGATCAAACCAGTCAATCCTAAAGGAAATCAACCCTGAATATTCATTAGAAAGACTGATGCTGAAGTTGAAGCTCCAATACTTTAGCCACCTAATGCAAAGAGCTGGCATATTGGGAAGACCCTGATGATAGAAAGATTGAAGTCAGGTGAAGGAGATGACAGAGGATTAGATGATTGGATGACATAACCTATACTAATGGACATGAGTTTGTGCAAGCTCTGGGAGTTGGTGACGGACAGGGAAGCCTGGTGTGCTGCAGTCCACGGGGTCACAAAGAGTCAGACATGACTGAGCAACTGAACAACAACAAATTAATTAGGTACTAGTATTACCCTTATTTTAAAAATGAGGATGTTGAGACACTTAATGTTAAAAAGATGCTTCAGATTACAAATATGTTAGGCATTAACCCAAAATACAATTCCTTGCAATAAGATCCATCACTTACTAACCTACTACTAGGATTTGCAAACCAGCCCAGCAGGGTTTTTGGAGTGTACATCTTACATGTTCATATAATCCATGACCAAGCAATGGCAAATCTTCGGAATTTCTCTGTCATACCAGAGCAAATTATACCGTTTCACAAAGAAGCATGCTAATGAATTTTTTCCAACTTTTCAACAGAGAAGATTTAGGGATAACTTTTGTATTAATTATCAGAGGTATCATTCAAAAATAAATAAATAAATAAATAAATAGGGCTCCCTGCTAGCTCAGTTGGTGAAGAATCTGCCCTCAGTGAAGGAAACCCAGGCTCGATCCCTGGGTCAGGAGGATCCCCTGGAGAATGAAATAGCAAAGCACTCCAGTATTCTTGCCTGGAAAATACCATGGATGTAGGAGGCTGGCTGGCTATAGTCCATGAGTTGCAAGAGTCAGACACACTTTAGTGACTAAACCACCACATCATAAATAAAATGTGGAAATGTGCAAGATGGGTACCTAGGCAGAAAGTGAAAATGAAGGTCACTCAGTCATGTCTGACTCTTTGAGACCCCATGGACTACAGTCCATGTAATTCTCTAGGCCAGAATACTGGAGTGAGTAGCCATTCCCTTCTCCAGGGGACTTCTCAACCCAGGGATCGAACCTGGGTCTCCCACATTGCAAGTGGATTCTTTACCAGCTGAGCCACCAGGGGCAGAGGTCAGGTATAATAATATAGACTTACATAAAACAACATAGATATAGCTCAAATGCATATGTTAAGTAGAATGTCAGAAGTGGCAGGTTTTATTTTCTTGGGCTCCAAAATCACTGCAGACAGTGACTGCAGCCATGAAATTAAAAGATGCTTGCTCCTTGGAAGAAAAGCTATGACAAACCTAGACAGTATATTAAAAAGCAGAGACATCACTTTGCCAAGAATGGTCCATCTAGTCAAGCTATAGTTTTTCCAGTAGTCATGTATGGATCTGAGAGTTAGACCATAAAAATGGCTGAGCACTGACAAATTGATGTTTTTGCATTGTGGTGATGGAGAAGACTCTTCAGAGTCTTTGGACAGCAAGGAGATCAAACCAGTTAATCCTAAAGGAAATCAACCCTGAGTATTTATTGGAAGGTCTGATGCTGAAGCTGAATCTCCAATACTTTGGCCACCTGATGCAAAGATCCAACTCATTGAAAAAGACCTTGATGCTGGGAAAGATTGAGAGCAGGAGGAAAAAGGAGCAACAGAGGATGAGATGGTTGGATGGCATCTCTGACTCAATGGACATGAGTTTGAGCAAACTCTGGGTGGTAGTGAAGGATAGGGAAGACTGGTGTGCTGCAATCTGTGGGGTTGCAAAGAGCCAGACATGACTTAGCTACTGAACAACAACAACAGAAGTTGAATGAGGTTTGTAACAAAGCAATATTTATGTAAAATTGAGAACTTGTATATATAACCACAAAAGTATATTTTAAAGAAAGAAACAATTCTAAATTAGTAGTTTAAAAAGAACTGTAAAAACATGGAGTGAATACTCAAGAGAATGGAAATAATGAATAAAGATGAAAGCAATAAAATAGCATGAGATAAAGAGGGATTTTACATATACTGACATAGATTTTTATGTCTTTAATATAGATGTAAGAATAGTTTATTTCTCTACTTTAAAATAAAACTATTTACTACAATAAAAGAAAGTTGCCTTGCCATATAAGAAAATGCATTATTAAGTTTCTACACCAAAGCAATAATGAAAAAGAATAAGACATAGAAACAGAAGATGATATACAAACTTGCTATATAATGGAAGATAAACTAAAATATGTGGGGGGAATTACATTATTATAAAATGGGTGTCAACAACCAGTATTCTAGTCAGGAAAATAAATAAAGTTCTATTATCAACATTTTCTAGAATTTATAGTAAATACTATTATTACTTTCATTTTACAAGCAAGTAAATAGCCATGCAGGGAAATACATACATACATACATATATACATATATATATAAACATCGTGGAAACCACTTGAAGTTTGACTATCCATTGACATTTCACAAAGGAAACATTAAACAAATAAAAGCATATGCTATAAAACATCTATAACATCACATACCATTAAAGAAATTTGAGACAAATGATGTATTTAAAAACTGAGAAACAACATTCAGCAGTATGGTGTTCAAATTTTCTTGTCTATAGTTAATTATATCAATATTTATAGATATTTAAACATAGAACAAAATAGGAAGCCTATAAAAATTTCAGATGACTAATAACCATATAATGAGATGCCCTAATTTATTCAAATAAGTATAAATTCAAAATCTGAAATTTCATTTTTCTTCCACTATGAAATCTAACAAAATGTACAATTGTATAAAATGTTGTTAATGTATTTAAAAGATGATGCCTTCACAATCTAAAACTAAAGGTGTTAATTAAGGCCACTTTTGGGGGGAAATAAAACTTGCAATATTGATAGAAATTAAATGTAATTAAATATGCATATACCATTGACATTTTCATTTAAAAACTGTCATTTGTAAATGGATAAAAAAGCATTTGTAAAATTGCAGTATTGTTCACATCAGAAAATATTTTTACAGAGTATTAATGCCATAATTATTTTATGCCTTAAATAGAATAGTGTATGTGTTTGAAATAATATATTGTTTTCATGCTTATCCCACAGATATCGATATACATGAAGTTTAAAAAGCTAGCTATAGAATAATTTTTTAATTATATACAGGAAAATGAAATGAAAAGATAGCATATCTTTTTATTTTTGTTGTAAAGAGTAGGAAGAACAAGTTTGGATGAGTTGGGATACTTTTTTAGCCATATCAATAAATTGTAAACACAGATTTTAATAATTTGCCATTTCTAATTTAAAATGTCAAAACTATGAACTTCTGCATTTACCTAAGGACTGGGAGAGAGGGTAAAAGAAAGAAAGAACTCACAAAAATTACTGAATATGAATCCCATTCCTTTGCTGGTGTGCTGTGCATGTGTTCTCAGTCATGTCTGACTCTGCAATTCCATGGACTGTAACCCTAGCCACCAGGATACTGTGTCCATGGAATTCTCCAGGCAAGAATACTGGAGTTGGTTGCTGTTTCCTTTGCCAAGGGATCTTCCCAACCCTGGGACTGAACCCACATCTCCTGCATTTAGTAGGTGGATTCTTTACCACTGAGCCTCCTGGGGAGCCTCCTTTCCTTTGCAGCAAATGCGCTATTTGGCTTGATATTGGTGTAAATGCTTAGAGAATGTTCCCCGAGCACATTGGCTGGTGTAGTGTTCCAATAGAGAGTTGTGTGCTGTTTTGTGAGCAGAATTTGCTAATGCCTGCAAATTGATGCTATTCTCCAGTCTCGGATTATAAAGGGAAAGCAGATGTTCATGAGCAACTAACCCAAACACATCGAGGAAGGCTACACACATTTTCCCATTTCAATTACCATAACTTAATGCCTAAAATACATGCCCAAAACTTTTCATGGCAGAGGATTAGCACATCACCTGTAATGCAAACCAAGTTCCCCAAGTCTTCTCTATGTATTGCTCACTTTCAGAGATAAACCATTACATTGAATAAGAGTTCAATGTTCTGAAATGCTTTTGTTTGTATATTTTTGGAGATTACAAAGGTTTATTACTCAGTAATTTTCATTATCAATTTCTTACAAGAGTTGTTCACTTTCTAACATTTTCATACTGTGATTTTTTTTTTTTGCAGTTGCTAATATTGAGCTACATTTTCTAGGCCATTTATCAAGCAATTACTATGTCTAGATAGCTTATGCTTCTATTTCCAGAAGGTTGTCATTCAGTGGTAGAGACAGAGAAGTGGAATCAAGATTGAATGACAGGAAGATCCTGAGCTCACCTTCTCCCATGGACACATCAAAGCTACAGCTACATAACAGAACAACTCTCTCTCAGTTAATGACCTGAAAACTAGCAGAATACCTCTCCTACAATTAAGGACGTAAAGAAAAAAAATCACATTGGGAAGGCTTGAAGTGACAGAGATGTAATTTAGTCAGTATCCATACCCCCAACATGGCAACCCACAAGTAAGAGGGGATATTACAAATTCAGAGGTCATACGTAGAAAGTGAGGGGTTCAAGCTCTACATTGTGCCCCTCAGTCACAGGAATCAGCACTTGGAAGTTGAGCCCCCAAAACTGGCTTTGTAAACTAATAGGTTTTATGAAAGGGAGAGCCTGAGGGTTGTAGGAAATCAAGAATCTGCTTTTAAATGGCTTGCACACGAACTTACTTGTTTTGAGTTGCAGTACAAGGCAGCAGATTGAAACACACCTGGTGCTCTTGCTGGCCTGCCAAAATCACCCTAGCATGCCCACTGGCCCATCCGTGTCTCCAGTTTTAGTACTCTTAACTAGTGGTCAGCCCCAGACACACCCAGGAAGTTCTAGGCTGTACTGTGGGCTATGTCTAGACCACCACCACTCTGGGGGTCAGCACATTGACCCCCAGTTCACTCTGGGAAAAGCACTAGCCCACACACCCATTACAGCTTCAGCCCTTTAGCCAAAGCCGCTGGGCACAGCAGTTTACATAGGAATATGCCTATACAAGACCACACTTAAAGACTGGGAGAGGTAACCTTTTTGCCTAATTCTTAGAAACAAACATAGAAAGTCAAACAAAAATGAGACTATGGAAGAATTTGCTCCAAACAAAAGATAAAATCTAAGAACAATATTAGTAACACAAAGTATTTTACTTGATAAAAAATTTAAAATAATCATCATAAAGATGTTCACTGGGAAAAAATGGAGAAACACAATAAGATCTTCCACAAAGAGTTAGCAAATATAAGAAAAAACCAATCAGAACTGAAGAATATGGTAACTGAAGTTAAAAAAATACAGTAGAAAAAATGAGCAGTGATTAGATGATACAAAGGAACAGATCAGCAAACTATAAGACAGAGTAGTGGAAATCACTCAAACTGAAGATAAAAAAAGAATAAAGAATTTCTTAAATGAGAATAGTTTAAGAAACCTCTGAAATAACATTAAACACACTAGCATTTGTGTTGTACTTGAAAACCTATGTATTGATTGAATAAATCAAAATGTCATAAATAACTGGAAAGATATACTGTACTCTTGGATTAGAAAAAATAATACTTGTAAAATATCCATGCTACCCAATACAATCTGCATATTTAATGCAACCTCTAACAAAATACCAATGGCATTTTTCATAGAACTAGAAAAGTAATTAATTCTAAAATGTGTCTGGAAACATAAAGACCTTGAATAGCCAAAACAATCTTGAGAAATAAGAACAAACTTAGGGTCAGCACATTCCCTGCTTTCAAATTATATTTAGAAAGTTATAATAAACAAAATAGTACTGTACTGGCAAAAAAAAAAACCAACAAACAAATAAAAAACAAGCCAAAAATTAAAAAACAGACACAAAGAACAATGGAACAAAAGAGAGAAAATGTAATAAGACCACACTTATATAGACAATTGACAAGGAAGGAGCCAATATAGAGTGCGGAAAAGATAGTTTCTTCAATAATTGGCATTGGGAAAACTGGACCACTCCAGGCAAAAGAATGAAACCGGACTGCTTTCTTACAGCATAGACAAAAATAAACACAAAATGGATTAAAGATTTAAGCATAAGACCTGAAACCATAAAACTCCTAGAATAAAATATAAGCGGTACCCTCTTTGACATTTGTCTTAGAAACATTTTTTTGTCTCTATTTTCTCAGGCAAATGCCAGAGAAGCAAGAATAAACCAATGGGACTACACCAAACTAAAAAGATTTTGCATAGTGGTGAAAACTATCAACAAAAAGTAAATGCCACCTATTGAATGAGAGAAAACATTTGCAAACAATGTATTCAATAAATGGTTAATATCTAAAATATGCAATAAACATAAAATTCAACATAAAATAAAAACAGTTTAAAAATGGGCAGAGCACCTGAATAGACATTTTCCAAAGAAGACATGCAGATGGCCAACAGGCATATGAAGGAATGCTCAGCATCACTAATCATCAGGGAAATGAAAATCAGAATTACAATGAAATGCCACGTCACACTTGTCAGAATGGTTATTATCCATAATACAACACATAATAAGTGTTAGCAAACATGTAGAGAAAGGGGATCTTCATGTATTTTTGGCAGAAATATAAATTGGTCCACTCACTATTGAAAACAATATGCATGTTCCTCAGAAAATTAAAAATAGAACTACCATGTAATCCAACAATTTCAAACCTGAGTTTTACTCAAAGAAAACAAAAACACTAATTCAGAAAGATATAGGCATCCCAATAAATATTGCAGCATTACTCACAATAGCCAAGATATGGAAGCAACCTAAGTGTACACTGATAGATGAATGGACCTGTATGATGGAATATCACGGGGTCATAAAAAGAATGGAATCTTGCCATTGTGACAACATGGATAGGCCTGCAGGGTATTATGCTAAGTAGGATAAGTCAGACAGAGAAAGACAATACTGTATGATTTCACTTATATGTAGAACCTGAAAAACAAAACAAGCAAACATAATAAAATGGAAGAGCCTCATAACTACAGAGAAAAAACTTGTGCAGAAGAGTGGAGTTGGGGGAATGGGTGAAGCAGATGAAGGGGATTAAGAAGTACAAATGCCCAGTTATAAAATGAATAAGTCACATTGATGTAATGCAAAGCACAGATAATGTAGTCAATGGCTTCTAATCACTTTGTGTAGTGAAAGATGGTAATTAAATTCACTGTGGTGATCATTTTCAATGTATAAAAATATTAAATCAGTATGTTGCACACCTGAAACTAATATAATATTGTAAGTCAACCACAATAAAAATATTGAAAAACAACTGGCAGAGGCTCCTCCTTTTAGAACACATGCAATGTATTTTCAGTATTTGTGTGAATGTTTGTCAGTTGCTCAGTTTTGTCCGACTCCTTGTGACCCCATGGACTGTTAGCTCACCAGGCTCTTCTGTCCATGGAATTCTCCAGTCAAGAATACTGGAGTAGGTTGCCATTCCTTTCTCTGGGGGAATCTTCCCAACTCAGGGATCGAATCTGGGTCTCCCTCATTCCAGGCAGATTCTGTACCATCTAAGCCACCAGGGAAGGATATTTTTAATGTTTAATATTTAATAAATATTTGATTTTATTTAATATTTAATTTATTTATTTATAAATTAAAATATTTATTTAATATTTATTAAATGTTAAATTTAATAAATATTAAATAATTAATAAGTATTGTTACTAGTTAAGAGCATGCAAAATATATTCTTAAGAATATTCTCAAATATGAACAGTTTAGTGCTAAAGGCAAAATAATTGATTTTTCTAAAATAAAAAACAAAAATATAATTATGTTAAAATAAAAACACAAGTATTAATTACATTATGAGCAAAAACTATAAAGAACATGAAAATGTTCATGGTGGATTATGTACAAAAAATGTAAAAATGAGCATAACTAGCACATGTGCCCATAAAGAAATGATATCGACCAAACCACTAATTCTTTAGTCATTTATATTATTTGATATTATGAAAAGTTTGCATTTCTCTTTTTGAGGGTGCATTTCTGTAGTTTATAAATATTTATTAATTTAAAAATTCTAAGTACCTAAGCTGATATAAAAAAAAGTTTCAACATAAAATTTACAGAATCACAAAACTTAGACCAAACCTTGAGGTTTCCTCTTTAATACCCCAAACTGTAAAATTGCTTATATTTGAAAAATATATTTATTTTTTCATAAATATATTATTATATATTCATATGATATATCCATTGTAAACAAAGAACAATAGCACAAAAATCTTGCTAGTGTAAGAAAGAAATTATTTGGATTTTGGTCTATTTCTTTCACATAGTTTATGTTTTGTTTTCATTTATCTGTTGATCATTGGAAAATCCAAGAGAATTTTAATGCAGAATGACTTCCTAGAGAAAATAGTTGAACACTGCAAATTTGAAATGTAAGTCTTCTCTCCCTGACTTTGCATTCCTTAACACTACTTTCCATACTAAGGAGTGTAACCTGTAATGCATTCTTTCAATGAGATTCTACATATAAGCAGGCATAGTGTGTGTGTGTGTGTGTCCATATATATGAGTGTATGAGTGTGAGCTGGTTGAATGAATATCTATATAAAAGAGATAACATAAATAGTGGCATTATATACAGTATTTTCTTCACATTGTGCATTAAATATTTAGGTTTTTAGTTCCCTTAACAAAAGAGATATAGTATTTTTAATAGACTGTAAATAGCTCTATTGTGTGCTCTAGAATAATTTAAATCAAGATTCCATATTTTTAGAGATTTTTGGTTATTAACTTTCACTGTTTTAAACTTTAAAATTTGATCAAATAGTCTCTGTGCATACGTGTCAGTATATTTTTAGATATATTTATGGAAGAAGAATTTCTGGGTCCAAAAGAATAAACTTAAAAAAAATTGCTATATAGTGTTAAGTTGTTCTTCAATTCTAAGACATTTGTATCAATAGATTAGAGGCTTTCCCCCTGGCTCAGTGGGTAAAGAATCCTCCTGCATTGCAGCAGATACAGGAGACATGGGTTAGATCCCTGGGTCAGGAAGTCACTTGGAGGACAAAAATGGCAACCCATTCCAGTATTCTTGCTTGAAAAATCCCATGGACAGAGCAGCCTGGTGGGCCACAGTCCAAAGGGTCTCAAAGAAGGACATGACCTAGTAACTAAACATAGCACATATCAATAGATTACATATGGTATTTCACATCACTTTGTTAACAAAAAGTATCTTTGCTTTTATTAAACAAATGTTTTTAATTATGGTTTTAATTTGTGTTTCCTTGACCTTAAGAGATATATCATCTCTTCATTCACTGAGTAATTATTTGCCTGTTTTTGTGCATATGCAATATGCCTGTATGAAGAGAATGAATGTCTACTGCTCAGTTTTCCAATAGACCATTCAATTTATTCTTTTCTCATGAGTTGCAAGAAAACTTTATGTACTAAAGAAATTAGTTCTTTATCAGTCACATTCTTTGCAAATATTTATTCCCAGTTTAATTGCTCATTTGTTTTTTGACTTTATTTGATTGTGCTCTGATCCCCTTCAAAAGAATTCATTGACCCAACTGATGCCTGGGAGGAGAAGGGGTGTGGTATTAATTAAGAGTCTTTAACAATCATTTCCCTGAGAATTGCCTCAGTTTCGGTTTATTCACTTTCTGCAAGGTAAACCCTTCTGGAGTGGCCAATAACAAATGATTTATTCATGTTAGGATATGAGAAAAACAGTATTTTAGCCTAATGTGAGGCAATTCTTACATTGGGCTTCTGTAGTTTTCGCTACAAAGGTCCTCATGGGATCAGCTGAGGCTGCCACTGTGCTTGCCTTCAGTTCAGCTCTTCCCTCTGCCCTCCTTGGCTTCACTCCTCTTTCTTCAACAGATATTGATCCCTAGGATACTCCTTAATAAACACGTTGCACACTAAATTCTAAATCAGAATTTGCTTCCCAAATAGTACAACCTATGCCCCCCAACACATAGCATTTACAGGCCCACAGCTGTGATTCCTTAATTATATCTTCCTTAGTCCAAAACTTCATCCATAGGCAATCTGACTCTTCAGGGAGATCTATATCCATATATAACATTCTATATATGCTTTTATGAAATATTATCTATAAATAAGATAAATTGTATATTAGTATAAATAATGTAAACTATAAATATATAATTTTTACTAAACTATATCTTAAATAATGTAAAATATCATTTTGTACATTTTAACTTTTCTAAGAGCAGTATTGATATTTATCACCAGTTATATTTTTTTAAGATTCAATTATTTTGACAAAAATGGTCTAGCTCATTCGTTTTACCTGCTATGAGGTATTCCATCATATAAAAATATCCACTGTCTTGCTGATTGTCATTTAAGTTGTTTTCTATTGTTCACTATTAGATATATTTTTCCTCATGCATAAACATATGAGTTTCTCTATAGTACATATAACTAGGAATGGAAACTCTTGTTCATGCAAATGAAAATTTTTAACATTACTAGAGAATTCCAATTTGTCATAAATGAAATTTTGCAAATATCCTAATTCTAAACATGTTCTTCAAATAATTTCTTGCTCGTCCATGAGATAGGCAGTTGGATGGAAAAATCATCTCCCATTAAACTAGCTGCCAGTTCCACAGTAGGTGGAAGATGAATTTGTGACATTAGCCCTATTAAAGTCAGTACCTTCCTCCCACTCCCTGAGGTAGGACCTTGGAAAGACTTTAATTGCTTAATGATTATTTCATTTTTCAATTTTCTAATTTTCAATTTTCTAATATTCACTGCTTACCATTGAACCCTTTTTCTCTATTAACCTCACAACTCTCATGCTGTAATAAGTTTGAGGTTCTGGGCTATTTTTTCATAAGAATCATTAGCTTTTGTGCTAGGAAAAGCCTTCAGGCTATTTTGGTTCTCTTTGGATCTTAGAATTCAATGTATTTCTGCACTTGCTAACTTAAATTAAAACAAGGGGGCAAACAAACATTTCCAAATGTACCATTTACAACTTTCAATGTGAAAGCAAGCAGAAACTGAATTGTGCATTGGATCCCTTTACTAAGCTTTACCTGGTCTTCAAACTTTATCATTTCAGTGAGAGATCTTATCTAGAAGTCAAATGTGTTAGGAAAAAGTATTTATGATATCTCTGTAGACTCTTTCTCACACCGTTTCTGCTTTCTCTGCCATGTACATCTTTTATTGAACTAAATCTCCTCTAACATAGCAGCTCTTTCTTCCCACTATAGTTATTAACTATGAAAAATATCATATCTCTGCTCATGGCTGCTGCAACTGAAATAGTTTTAGACTGTTTCTTAATGAAGGTTCAGATCCTTCCTACAAGCAAACATGTATATTTCTAGAGAACTGGATGTCAGTGAAATTCCTCTGAAAAGAATGTATAATGATAGAATAAGAAAGGTGAATTTGGATCCTCTACTTAGTCTTTGTGTACATTCAGTTACATTAATCAAACTTCTCAATTTTTCAATTGCTTTACCTGCAAAATGAAAATATTTTTATCTGTCAGTCTATTTGGAGGATTAACGAGAAAAAATCATGTAAAAATTTCTGAAAGAGTCTCTGGAATAATGTAGGCTCTTAATAGATTTATTTTTTATTTTGTTTCTCTTGCATTTCTGAAACCATCCCTCATGTACTTTTAATGAAATGGTAAACCCTTATTTGATTCAAAAGCATTTAAAATAGCAAGATATATGAAAATATTTCAAGTATCCAGTATATCATTGTAAATGATAATTAACCATATTTAAATTGTTTACATCAGCATCAAATTATCTCATGTATTTTTTTATTTATCGTCATTGTAGACTTGATATCAATGTTAACATATGACTTTGTCATATATCATAATCACTTTCATTTTTATCCCATGTTGATGATATTTCCAATATGCAGTACTCCCAATACACTTACATTCTTACACTATTCAGTTTGTCTCATATTGGGTCAAATATCTCTCTCACTAACTCTAGTAAGATTTCCAGTTTCCAAACTTTAGAAGGTTCACCAGGTAGTTTTATTGTGCTTTTGATGATTTGTCTTGAAAAATATCTTCTTTTCACAGGGATTAGTTTATTCATCAATACATTATACCATCTGAGCCACCAGGGAAGTCCCATCTAAGGAAGAAAAAGAAGAAAAAGAAGACAGGCTTTATTTCAATTTTATTTAAATCTTACTTCCGCTTTTCTGGTTTTCAACTACACGCCTCCAGGTACCTCTATATCTGAGGATGGGAAACCTGCAGATTTGGAGAGCCATGTGCACACTGGAATTGATAGTGGGAAAAGTAGACTCTTTTTTAAAAAAGTTTTTTTTTAAGAAATCTCCATAGTGTTCTCCATAGTGACTGTACAAATTTACATTCCCATCAACAGTGTGGGAGGGTTCCCTCTTTTCTATCCACTCTCCACTATGATTTTTTGTTTGTAGACATTTTAATAATGGTCATTGTGATGGGCATCAGGTAATACTTCATTGCAGATTTGATTTGCATTTCTAAAAATTAGCAACGTTGAGCATTTCTTCATGTGCCTGTTCTCCATCTGTATCTTTTCTTTGGAGAAAAGTCTGTTCAGAAATTCTGCCCATTTTTTAATTGGGTTACTTGTTTTTTCTATATTGAGCTGGATGAGCTGTTTGTATATTTTGACAATTAACCCTTGTTGGTCACATTGTTTGCAAATATTTTCTCCCATTCTATGGGTAATCTTTTCATTTTTTTATGATTTTCTTTGCTGCTCAAAATCTTTAAGTTTAATTGGGTCCCATTTATTTGTTTTTGTTTTGATTTCCACTCTTCTAGGAGATGGATCCAAAAAGATATTACTACAATTTATGTTAGAGTATTCTGCCTATGTTTTCCTCTAGTAGTTTTACAGTACCCAGTCTACATTTAGGTCTTTAATCCATTTTAAGTTGATTTTTGTATATAGTATTGGAAAACATTCTAACTTCATTCTTTTACATACTAGCATATGATCTAGCAATCTCACTCCTGGGCATATATCTGGAGAAAACCATAGTCTTAAAAGATACATGCATCCCAATGTTCATTGCAGCATTATTTCCAATAGTCATGACATGAAAACAACCTAAAGGTACATCAACAGATGAATGGATAAATAAGCCATGGTGGAAATATTCAGTGAAATATTACTTAGCCATAAAAAAAGAATGGAATAAGGTCATTTGGAGCAACAGGGATGGACCTAGATATTATTATACAATAATAAGTGAAGTAAGTCAGATAAAGTAAAAAAAAAAATTAATGATACAGCTTATATGTAGAATCTAAAAATGTGATACAAATGAGCTTATTAACAAAACAGAAATAAATCCTCAGACATGGGCGGGGTGGGGGGGAAGCTTGTGTTTACCAAAAGGGAAGAGAGGAGTGATAAATTAGAAGTATATGGAATTCACACATACACACTAACTATATATGAAATAGATAAAAAAAAAAAAGCAAGGAACTATGATATAGCACAGGAAAATATATTCAATATTTTGTAATAACTTATAAGGGGAAAGAATTTGAATAAGATTATATATATATGTATATATATATATTTATTTATTTATTTATATTTCAAATCCTAAAAGATGATGCTGTTAAAAGACTGTACTCAATATGTCAGAAAATTTGGAAAACTCAGCAGTGGCCATAGGACTGGAAGAGGTCAGTTTTCATTCCAATCCCAAAGAAAGGCAATGCCAAAGAATGTTAAAACTACTACACAATTACACTCATTTCACATGATAGCAAAGTAATGCTCAAAATTCTGCAAGCCAGGCTTCAATAGTACGTAAACTGAGAATTTCCAGATGTTCAAGTTGGATTTAGAAAAGGCAGAGGAACCAGAGATCAAATTGCCAACATTGGTTGGATCATCGAAAAAACAAGAGAGTTCCAGAAAAGCATCTACTTCTACTTCATTGACCACATTAAAGCTTTGAAAGTGTGGATCACAGCAAAATGTTAAAAGTTCTTCAAGAGATAGGAATACTAGGCCACCTTACCTGTCTCCTAAGAAATCTGTATTCAGGTCAAGAATCAACTGTTAGAACCAGACATGGAACAACAAATTGGTTCAACATTGGGAAAGGAGAACATCAAGGCTGTATATTGTCATCCTGCTTATTTAGCTTATATTCAGAGTATATCATGTGAAATGCCAGGCTGGAGGAAGCACAAGCTGGAATCAAGATTGCCAGATGAAATATCAATAACCTCAGATATACAGATGAGACCACCCTTATGCCAGAAAGCAAAGAGGAACTAAAAAACCTCTTGATGAAGGTAAAAGAGGAGAGTAAAAAAGCTGGCTTAAAACTCAACATTCAAAAAAATAAGATCATGGCATCCAATCCCATCACTTTATGGCAAATATATGGAGAACAATGGAAACAGTGGCAGACTTTATTTTGGGGGGCTCCAAAATCACTGCAGATGTTGACTGCAGCCATGAAATTAAATGACGCCTGCTCCTTGGAAGAAAAGCTATGACAAACCTAGACAGCATTTTAAAAAGCTGAGATATTACTTTGAAAACAAAGTTCTGTATAGTCAAAGCTATGATTTTTCTAGTGGTCATGTATGGAAGTGAGAGTTGGACTGTAAAGAAGGCTTAGTGCTGAAAATTTGATGCTTTTGAACTGTGGTATTGTAGAAGACTCTTAAGAGTCCCCTGGACTGCAAGGAGATCAAACCAGTCAATCCTAAAGGAAATCAATCCTGAATATTCATTAGAAGGACTGATGCTGAAGCTGAAGCTCTAGTAATTTGACTACCTGATGTGAAAAGAGTTGACTCCTTAGAAAAACCCCTGTTGCTGGGAAAGATTGAAAGCAGGAGAAGGGGACAAGAGAGGATGAGATGGTTGGATGGCATTACTGACTCAATGGACATGAGTTTGAGCAAGCTCCAGGACATGGTGAAGAACAGGGAAGTCTGGCATGCTGCAGTCCATGGGGTCAAAAAGCGTCAGACATGACTGAGCAACGGTACAAGCAAATACAATATATATATATATATATATATGTATATATATATATATATATTGTAACCTGAAACTAACACACTATAAGTCAATTGTATTTCAATTTTTTTAAAAAGAAAAATAGCCAAAATTGAAAAATGTTTAAAGTATTTTATCATTGTATTTAAAAATGACTAGTGCCTACTGCTGGCCATTTCAAAATGGACCATGAATTTATGAATACATGATTTACTTCCATTTTGATAAAGCTTTTATGAATAGCAATACTTTATATTCATATTATTCTCTCCATTGTAGAAAATAGAGCAGAAAATTAAACAGGCAGCAACAAATGTATCTATGTTGTTTGGGAAAAAAAAATCTCTTAGGAATATGGTACAAGAAATAGGTGCAAACTTTTATAAGGTTCATGGGGAAAAAAGTAAAAGTAAAAAATCCACATTTTGTCATCTAAGAATATATCACATTTGTAGATAAATGTTTCAAGAATAAGAATGCTTACATAATATTGAATACAACATGGGCCACATCACCAATGTAGAACATTTGTTCTTTGGAAGTAAGACAACTTAGACCCACTATATAGATAAAAGTAGCAAAAATTAGAATCACATGAGAGAAATGCTCAACTTCTAAACTTTAACAGATCCATAATGAACTTGAAAATTGAAAATTAACACCTGCTCTGTATCATTATCACTAGTAAAGTGCCAAGTGGAGACTTGTTTATATGTGGGAGATGCTTTATTCTTCAAAAGTCAGCTGCTAATATGTGTAATTTACATAATGTTTCTATTAGCAATTTCATATTGATTTGGGAAAAAAAGAAAAAGTAAAAAATATGATTTATTTGCCAAGTTTTTCTACTAGAATAAATTGGGAAAATTACTTATCCAGAGTCACTGACCAAAAATTTTCTTAGCTGTAATGTGATCACACTGCTTCGCAACAAAATGATGACAGATGCATAAATGATACCTAATTCCTCAGTCATGTTCAGGAGGAGTATATGGGATGCTGGCCATGAAACCAGCAAGGATGTTGAAAGAGTTATCTCAGTACTTTTCAGGAGGGATCAGAGAAAATAAATGAGACTTATTGATTACACTTCTCCTCTGCAGATCAGAAATAAACTTCAAAATATATTCTCAAGTTATAGAACTCACAATAAAGGTCCAAAATCAATTTATTCCAAAATAACAATGTGTTTCCCATACACGCCAATGACAAGTTTGGGACACTGCTGCTGCTGCTGCCAAGTTGCTTCAGTTGTGTCTGACTCTGTGTGACCCCACAGATGGCAGCCCACCAGGCTACCCCGTCCCTCGGATTCTCCAGGCAAGCACACTGGAGTGGGTTGCCATTTCCTTCTCCAATGCATGAAAGTGAAAAGTGAAAGTGAAATCGCTCAGTCGTGTCCTACTCTTAGTGACCCCATGGACTGCAGCCTACCAGGCTCCTCCGTCCATGGGATTTTTCCATGCAAGAGTACTGGAGTGGGGTGCCATCGCCTTCTCCAGTTTGAGACACATGAAGGGATACTAGAGATAAGAAGCAAGAAAGTGGGCCTAAAAGGAATGAAACAGGAAAGCAAAGAGGTATGTGTGTTGGAGGTAGTGATACACTTTGGTCTTTTTGTATAATAAGTGCCCAAAGAATCATTGTTTAGATAGATACATATTGGTTATTTCAGATGCTGGTTAAGTAGAGAAAACCTGAGAAGTAATTCCCAGTCAGAAATAGTTTAATTCTATCAGTTAAAGAGTCTCATGAATTTTCAGAGAAGGAATCCTTTGCTTCAATTAAATTTTAACCTTGTTAGAAATTGTGTTCACTTAAAAGTAGTCATTTCTGACATCTTAAAAGTTATTTAGTCCAAAGTAGAGTCACAACCTTAGCAAAGTATCTTTATTAAAGTTTAATGATTTTTAATATAGAAAACAATATAATTGCTGATGTAGGTATACAGTTTTTGACTGATGATCAAAAAGCAAAGAATCATGGGCAAAAATTTATTAATTCACTTTATTCTTTCAAACTCTTTTTAACATCTAGTGCAAGACAACATGACAGACATCTTGAGGGATATAGATGTATAAACTATGATCATTGATCTCAAAGAGATAAGGTCTCACAAAGAAAATGATACATATACCTGAGCAATGACAGCTCAAGGTTGAAGGTTTTAAAAAACTAAATGAATATGTGAATTCAGAGAAGATACAGAGTTTATGGGAAGGCTCAAACAAAGCAAAATTTTAGCTGCAGAAAATGATGGGTAAGCAGACTTTCAAGATTGCTTTTTTAGGACCACCACACAAACACCAAGGTAAAATGAGCAAAAGGAGGACGGAGTAACCCTTAGACATCAAGACACAGTTGAAGACTGAAATAAGGGGCTGGCTATTATGAGTGTTCTCACTGTCCCCAACCATCCCTCTAGTGACCTCAAATCTCCTTTTCTGGCCAATACCCACTGTCCTCTTGCATTCTTCTCCTCTTCTTTGAGAGACAATTCTGGTATTATTAATAGCCTGAATCTTAAGATCAAATTTCTTTTTTCAAAACAGCCTCTCAAGTGAGAAACTTGAAGTAATCCAGCTTCCCAACCTACATTTTTTGGATATGGAGGGATATCTAAGAAGTTGAAACACGCCTTCATTGGTTATCAGCCCTTTTATTTAAGGCTTGTGAAAACAGTAAGGTTCAAAGAGTAATAGTACACATCATAGTTAAAACAGTCAGCCACACATTTTGACTGTTCTTTTGAAAAATTAACTAACTCAGAAGCAGCAGTGAGAAAACAGATGTTGGATCAAGTAGATAAGTCAGAATGAGACAGAGAGAGAGAGAGAGAGAGAGAGAACTTCTATTACTGAGTCACTACTGTTATTATATTATTCTAAAGTAACCTGTTTGCTTTCTTCAAGTCCCTTGTGTTTAATACAATTTTGATTTTATGTGTTTACTTACTCATTTTCTACTAGGCTTTCTTATTAAATAGTAAACTCAATGAAAGTCAGTAATTGCTTACTTACCAATTATCATCAGAACACAACATAGTGCCAGGAACATGAGTTTATCAATTACTTGTTAAGGGAATTATTTCTAATGAGGGCCTGTAATGGGTGTAAGGTTTGACCTCAAGATTAAGGCTGGTAGTGACACCATAAAGTCTAGGGAAAGAAAGGGAATTACTATTTAACAATAATCTACTGCACATCTCTACTATATAGTTTTAGCTTTCATGATCTTAACAGAGATATGCTAAGGATAAACATTTCATCCATTTTTCCTTTTTTTCTGGGGGAACAAATTGAGCTTAGAGATCCAGAAAAATGTGTTACAGAATTATATCATGAATTAAAAGAAAAGCCATGATTCTAAGATTTTACTCTGACCTTATACTGGCTAAAAATTATAATTTAATTCCATAATTTTCTTGGTTTCCAGAGATTGTGCTCTGCTCAGTCACTTCAGTCACATCTGAATCTTTGCAATCCTATGGACGGTAGCCCATCAGACTCTTCTGCCCATGGGATTCTCCAGGCAGAATACTGGAGTGGGTTGCCATGCCCACATCCAGGGGATCTTCCTGACCTGGAGATTGAACCCACATCTCCTGCAACTCCTGCATTGAAGGCAGATTCTTTACTCACTGAGACACCTGAGAAGCCCCTTCCAGGGACTAGTTCAAGGAAAATTTCAGGGTTGATAAAGCCAATTTCAGTAGATCAGAAAGAATTGGAAAGATGTGAGGTTAATAACACTGTTGTTGTTCAATTGCCAGTCGTGTCTGACTCTTTGCAACCCCATGGACTGCAGTCTGCCGGGCCTCCCTGTCCCCCAACATCTCCTGGAGTTTGCCCAAGTTTGTGTGCATCAAATCGGTGATGCCATCCAAACATCTCATCCTCTGTTGCCCTCTTCTCCTGCCTTCAATCTTTCCCAACATCAGGGTCTTTTCTGATGAGTTGGCTTTTCACATCAGGTAGCCAAAGTACTGGAGCTCCATTTCAGCATCAGTCCTTCCAATGAATATTCAAGATTGACTGATTTGATCTCCTTGCACTCCAAGGGTCACTCAAGAGTCTTCTCCAGCACCACAGTTTGAAAGCATCAAGTCTTTGGTGATCTGCCTTCTTTATGGTCCAACTCTCAATCCATACATGACTGCTGGAAAGACCATAACTTTGTCCATATGGACCTTTGTTGGCAAAGTGATGTCTTTGTTTTTTAATACACTGTCTAGTTTTGTCATAGCTTTCCTTCCAAGAAGCAATTGTCTTCTTATTTCATGGCTGCAGTTACCATCTGTAGTGATTTTAGAGCCCAAAGAGAGGAAATCTGTCACTGATTTCACCTTTTCCCCCTCTGTTTGCCATGAAGTAATGGGATTGGATGCCATGATCTTAGTTTTAATGTTGAGTTTTAAGCCAGATTTTTCACTCTCTGGTGGCTCAGATAGTTATAACACTGTAATACTTATATATTGGGTTGAACCACATGAAATTGCCATTTTTGTTTTCATCAAATCTGATTGATACTTGTGCTTTCACATAGTTTAACTTAGTAAGTTGTTCCTTCCTTTTTTGTGACAAAACACTATACCCATCTGTTGTAAAATATTATCCTGATGAGATCCAAGCTATGACTTTAAAAATTAAACTGAAGTAAACTAGAAAGAATTAAAAGAGTTGTGTGTGTCAAGGACTGGCAAGTAGAGATTGTGTGAGTCTCAAAAATCTGCTTATTGATGCCCCTAAGAATTTTTGCAAGGTACTCACAGTGAGGTGCCCTTAAATTAGTTTTTGAAGTTAAGAAAACAAAGAAGTATATTTAAAAACTATATATATATATATATATATGCCTATATATATATATTTGAAAAGGAAATAGCAACACACTCCAGTATTCTTGCCTGGAGAATTCCATGGACAGAGGAGCCTAGTGGGCTACAGTCCATAAGGTTGCAAAGAGTCAGACATGACTGAAACAAGTTAGCACACACACACACACATACACACACACACATATATAACATATTGTATATATAATGTAAACTCTGATTTAAAACATATATATATATATATATATGAACATAATAATATAACAACTGCATTAAGCTGTTCCACCAATATGTATTAATTTTGTTGTAACATATTTTGTACTATTTATATTAATATATCTAGCTTCCCAGGTTGTACCAGTCATAAAGAACTTGCTTGCCAGTACAGGAGAGGTAAGAGATGTGGGTTCAATCCCTGGGTTAGGAAGATTCCTTGGAGGAGGATGACAACCCATTCTGGTATTCCTGCCTGGAGAATCCTCATGGATAGAAGAGACTGGCAGGCCCAGAGAGTTGGACAGGACTGAAACAACAGCACACATATATCTATATATATAAACAATAACAATTGATAATGCATTTTTTCTATGAGGTAACACTTTTAAGAGAGGAATATTGTAATTGTACATTTCATTTTTTAAATTTGTTAAATTTGTTAAAATTGATAACATTTGACGTGTATTGGGAAGATTTCTATATTTAAATGACATTTGTAGATTGCCATCCCCTATTTTTTTGCCATTTCCTATTTCTATCATACTGATAATTGTAGCTAAAAAAATAAGAGGAGAAAGAAGTGTGGAAAAAATACCTAAACTTTGAAAGCACATTTCAATTCAATTACATGCTTATAACTGTTCAGCTGTGGGTATTGAAAAATGTCTGCCACTTGCTATCATGTATTCTTTTTCACTTACAACTGTGAAGTCGCAACAAAACATACTCATTAAATTACAACACGTTTTGGATCATTTCTTATATTGGTTTGAAATGAAACTAAGAAAAAATGATATATTAGAAGTCAAGCATTAGCACTGTCATATCAGATATCTCTCGTAAAGGATTTTTTTTTTTCAATTTGGGGGAAATTTTTAGATGTACAGAAAAATGCATAGATAGTACAAAGTTCATGTATACACTTTATTCAACTTTACTCATTTTCTGTCCCTTAAGATTACTGTGGTACAAACTAAATTTTGTCAAAACTAATAAATCAACATTGGTAATGACTAGTAACAAAAGTCCAGATCTTATTTAGATTTCACTGGTCTTTCCACCAGTATCCTCTTTCTATTACAGATTCCAGCCCAGGATACCACACTGTATTTATTAATCTTGCTTTTTTTAAACCATCTCATCTGGCCTATAACAGTTTCTGCTTGTTTTTCAAGACCTTGAGCTTCTTGAGAATTGCTATCCAGATACCCTATAGAGTGTCCTCCATTCTAGATTTCTCTAATATTTTTCTCATGATTAAATTGTTATTTTTTTGTAAAGAGTCTCAAAGAAATGAAGTACTTTTCTCATCACGTATCAGGATGTACATGATACACACACGACTTCACTGGTTAAGATATTTGCCAAGTTTCTCCCTTGTAAAGTTAGTTTTTCATTTATAAGCTTTACTACTTGGAAGCACATTTTATGCTTAAGCCACTGCTAATGAGGGGGGTCAAAACCTGTCACTGTTACACATTTATTTCTAGCAAAACTATCCTGTATCTGGCTTGGAAAAAACATTCAGATCCATCTTAATTTCAGCATCCCATGTGAATACATATATATGTTGGGCGGGGTTGGGGGGGGGCTGCTTCCCAGGTGGCACTAGTAGTAAAGAACCTGCCTGCCAATGCAGGAGACATAGAAGATGCAGGTTGGATTCCTGGGTCTAGAAGATCCCCTGGAGGAAGGCACAGCAACCCACTCTAGTCTCCTTGACTGGAGAATCCCATGGACAGAGGAACCTGGTAAGTTACACTCCCTAGGGTCACAAAAAGTCAGACATGACTGAAGCGACTTAGCATGAAAACACATATGTGTGTAACATACACATATACACATTCACATGCCTTTATTATTCCTTAAGACCACCACAGAGACAGAAGATAAAAATCATGTGTGGAGTACCTGCTTCTTTTAAAAAATATTTGCCTCTACCACAGAAACCAAGACTATTACACCTTAGGAAAAAGCAGAGACTAAGTTAAGAATGTAAGGCTCCCCTCATATTTTAGCTTTTCAATTAACGAAAAAAAGAGGTATTGCCTATTGTGAGAAATACTGAGGCCAAGGATCATTCATTCCATGAGAAATTTTTTCTGGAAATGCCTTCCTCAGTCTAGTGAGGTCTTCTCTGCACCTCAACACCCTGTACTTACTAGATAGACCCCAACACCCTCCATATTCTTCTGGAATCACTAGCGTTCTATTTCATTAAGGAAACTCTGAGCTCCTAGAGGGTTTCATTCATCTCTCTGCCTAGGGCCTGACTTATGGCAAATATTTAACTGAATTTGTGTTCACTGAAAAAAGGAACAAACATCCAATAAAATTTCTGCTAGAAAAAACTTTACTCAGCACTACTATTTATGTGTATATTCAATGTCTTTATATAAGTTTGTTATACAATTTTATTTTCCTAAAACACAATGATTAAGCTTGCCATTGCAACACATCTGACTCTAATAGCATCTGCCCAGGGTATTTCAGCTCTCTGGCAGTGAGGACTATCTCTTCTTCATGTCCCACTGACTTCCTCCTAACTTGAAGCCTAGATTGCAGCTCTCAGCCTGCATCTATTTTAGTTATGCTCCATTATCTGAAAATTAATGCATAGCAGCCATGTTAGGTGCAATGAATCTACCTTTAGTTTACTCTGTTCCTCTGCAGGAATCTCATTAACCCCCTGTCTCTGTGAAGTCAGTAACTGCAGGAAGCTTCCGCTGCAGATCAAAGTTCATTCAAGCCTATTAGCTTGTCTTTGTTTTTTCCCATCTTGAAGAGACACTGATTTTTTCTTCACTTGTTTTCTACCCACTGAGAATGCTGATATTAAATATTTAATCTTTTCCTTAGAACTTTATGTTATTATGTTGTAATTTGTATGATACTGGAACACTATTAACAATAAGTATCTTTTATGTGAAATAAATTTCAAAACTGAATATCTAATACGTAGTAGCTCATTTAGATGCAGAATGTTAAGGGGTGTATAGATCTTAAATTTCATGTGGTCCATCTCCCAACTAATGATTGCCTACCTTTATAACAACCCAGATAAAATACTGGGACACTTAGAATGTCAAAAATGAAAACTGTCTCCAGGTTCCAAACCTTAACTCTAAAAGGTGCTGTTCTTATTTTATAGGAGGAAAAATCAATAAAATTTAACATGTGCTAAAATATATATATATATATATATATACATATACACACATATATATATATTACTGGTTACGTAGAGATATAGCTAAAGTATAACACATTGTACGAGGTTGAAAAGCTCACAATGTAAAAGAGAGGTAATGATGTGGAAAAAAATTACAAATTCCAACAATAATATGACATGACATAATCCAAATGTTCAGGTTTCATCAGGTTGTTTTAACATTTACATTAATATACAATTAGTTGTGACTATATATTTTTCCCAAAACACATGAACCAGATAGTAACCCAAGATGATGAAGTTACAAAATATTGTAGGCTTCAAGAGCATGGAGACAGCTGGCCTATAAAGGGATAAGAACAAGGGCTGAAATTGCTGCCTGTCTTTGGAATCAAAGCAGCCAAAATTCACAAAGTGGAAAGCTGACATCCCACAGCTTCCTGGCTTATATTATCTATATCCCAATGATCTTCATGGTTTGGGTCAGATGCCCACTCTGTTTTGTTGATCAGCAATGACCAAGAGGTTGGGGTTACTTAGCAAAACATGGATAATTATGATAAACCATTGTGTGTGTAGGAATAAATTAAGGGCATTATTTTGAGCTGGGGAGATCCTCAAAGAAGAGATTTCTACAATATTGAAATTATAATAGCACTTGATGCCTCTGGCTAGATGAAACTTTGGCCCCTTACAAATTTCCTCTGTCCAAGATGATTTCCAACCTTCACCTCCAGAAGTGCCTTATTTCTATCCATGTAAAAAATATGATTCCTGTTGTGTATTCAAATCATCTAAACAAGGAGTTTGTGACCAATGACCTTCACAGCTCCATAAAAGTGCCAATCACAACAATTGTCTTTACTTAGCAGTTCTCTGTTGCTGAGCCCCCATCCCTCACACAAACTTAATTCTCATTAAGTTGGAGTTGTCTCACCATTATTGATGTTAGCACTAGCCAAGCAGAGATATGACAGTTTTGGCCCTGGTACCAATGCAGAGGTTGTGCTCTGAATGAGATCAAGGCATTTCCACTGGCTCCTCTCTCCACAGATTTCTGCTTACTGATCTGACTATTAATACTCTCATGAAATGAAAAGGAGAATTTTCCCTCCCAATTTGTTTTCTCAAATAGGAAAACGGTACAGCAATTGGTTTAAAAACAGACATTATCATGTATGCCATACATGATTCAATCATGTCCGACTCTTTGCAACCCTATGGGCTGTAGCCCACCAGGCTACTCTGTCCATGGGATTCTCCAGGCAAGAATACTGAAGTAGGTTGCCATGCCCTCCTCCAAGGGATCTTCCTGACCCAGGGATTGAACCCATGTCTCTTATCTCTCCTGCATTGGTAGGCAAGTTCTTTGTGTATTGTTTTGAACCAATCAGTAATTCCAAGTGAAAAACTTTCTCCTAGGGAAAACTATCCAAAATCCAGGCAAAAGTATACAGCAGTACATTATTTTTGTGGCAAAAAATTTATACATGAAATTCAATCTTAAATGATAGAGGAAAAATTAAATATTCATATTTAATTCATATAATAAAACATTGTCCAGATGTTAGGTGTTTAAATAGCATTTCAATGAGATATGCCTTTTTCTCCATTCCTGTCAATGAATCCACCTCTGTGAATGGGGAAAAAAAGAAAAAAACAAAAACATAAATATACTTTGCATCTGAGTTGAACGCTCACCAAAAGGTGGCCTAGCTGAGGAGGATCTTAATAATCAAGTGGCTAAAGAACACATACTGTGAATACCAGTCAGCCCCTTCCACTGCTACTGCAGACATCATCCAGTGAGCTTAAGAACAAAGTGGCAGGGATGCAGGTTATGCTTGTGCTCAGCAACATGGACTTCCAAACCTGACCTGACTATGCCCACTGCAGAGTACTAATCTGCCAGCTGGAGAGACAGACATTGATTCCCTGATATGGCATCACTGTCTGAATAATCAGCCAGCTCTCTGGTGGAAGATTGACTAAATTGGTCCACTGCTATCATGGAAAGGAAGTATTTTGTTCTTACTGAAACAGACACCTACACTGTATACATATTTGTCTTTCTGCATGTGATGCTTCTTCCAAAACCACCATTTGTACACCTTACAGGATACTCACTGTCATGATGTTCCACAAAGCATTACTTCTGATGAAGAAAATTTCTTCACACCAAAATAAGTGTGGCAATGGGCCCATGCTCATGGGATTGATTGATTCCCCACCATCCTGGCTTGACTGAATGATGGAGTGACCTTTTGAAGACTCAAAACTGTTAATGGGTTCACCAATATTTGTTCCTCATGCACAACCTTTAATCACAAGAATTTCTATATCCTCTCATTAGCTAAGGACAGACCTGACATGAATATTTGAGAGAATGCGCAACACAGAAAGATATACCTTCTCAGAATTGCTAAATTTATTAATTATCTTCATTAATTAGGCTACTTACACCAGGCATCCTACTTTCTGAGCTGTACTACTCAGAAATACTGTACTCTGTACTACTCAGAATAGCACTTAGCAATAAATTAGCCTCTGGTAGAAATCCCCTGTGGGCTTTACTTGTTTGAACCTTTAATTAAATTGCTGAAAGCAAACAATAATCCCCACTGTGTAATATGAGACTGTTCATTCCATAACAATGAATCTAGCTTCTGCTTTTAACTGAAAATCACCCCTCTACACTAGAATGTTTTTCAGTTCTTTTCTTCTCACAAAATAATGGTAAAGAGATGTTTTCCTGATGAAATTCCATTACAAAAGTGAGGATAGAAAAGATGAATTTTTTTCTTGGAAAATATTATAAAGTTTTTCTTTTACCTGAATCCAGGTCTCTAGGTTCAAGTGTTATATCCCCAAATGATCTGATTTTTTTGTTGTTCTCATTATTTGCACTTTCCATTTGAATAACAGACAAAATTTAAAAATTGAATGAATAATTCCTGAAAAAGTGATACAGACTTGAAATCTGAATACTCATGCAAAGCACACCACTTTATTGAGCTGAATTTTTTTTGTTTGCTTTAACATGGCTAAATGTATTATGGGTTTCCATGGTAGTAGAGTGGTAAAGAATCTATGTGCAATGCAAGAGATGCAGGAGACATGGGTTCAATCCCTGGGTCAGGAAGATCCCCTGGAGGGCTACTTACAGTCCATGAGGAGCAAAGAGTCACACACGACTGAGTGACTGAGCATACACACAGAAGTATCACACAGAATGTCAAACATGATCAATGTACCAGATCTTTAAATGAACAAGTGAAAATTTTTCAGCCTGGAAGT
Organism: Cervus elaphus; assembly: GCF_910594005.1. NCBI lineage: Eukaryota > Metazoa > Chordata > Mammalia > Artiodactyla > Cervidae > Cervus > Cervus elaphus. Next base: position 21,593,136 of record NC_057829.1, on the reverse strand, counting down.
CATGTATTGGGTTTGACTACATTAGCTTTTTATTATGTGGCATCTTCTTTCTTACATTCATGTCAAGTTTGACCTCAGGTAATGAGAGGTTGGAAATTCTTGGGAATAAACCTTGTGCTAGAGGAACAAGTGTAGATGGGCCTATCAACAATAATAAGACACACAAAAGAGCCTTCTTTGCCCCCCGGGCTCATCCCCAAGGTGGGTACAGACAAAGTTGCATCACTCTTCCTCTTTAAGATATTTCTTATTGATAATATTTCAGAGAACTGTTGGAAGTTTATTTAAAAAGAAAAAAAAAAAAAGAAAGCTACTATTAATTTCAAGTAAACACATCTATACAATGAATATTTAAATTGTGTGGAGTTACTAATTTATTCAACTTTATCTCTTTCAGGCCTAAATCAGACAGTATTCTCAATACTATACAAGCATACCTCTATAACAATATGGCAAATAAATACTAAAAACAAAGCTTTACAAAAATACAAAACAAAAAACAAAAAAACCCACACACACCAGAAACCTAAGTAAATTACAAAAATTAAATTAGAAAAAAATTAAATGTTTTGTAATTAAATTGCAAAAAATAAACTGATAAGACATATGACAAAAAATTTTAATGAGCCAAAAGCATTTTAATGATACAGATACTATTCAAAATAAATAACCATTATGTCTCAAACAACTAACATAAAATATTCTTAAAGAAGAAACATAACACATTAAAAAACTAAACTATTGAGAGAAACAAAATAGCACTAGGATGTTTTAATTCCCCTTTTTCAGTGGATCAAACAACTAAGTAACACACATATATGAACACAGATATATGTGTATGTGTATGTATGCATATGTCTGTGCATCTTTAAACATATATTCAAATTTTACTGAGAAAAAAGTAATTTCTCACTTATTTATTTTTTAAGTGTATTCATTTATTCCACAGATATTTTTGTCATGTACTATGTGCCAGTGATTTTTGGCTCTAGAAAAGAAGTGTTGAAGAAGAGAGATGAGTTAACTACCTGCATGAAGCTTAAACTCCAGTTGAAGCAAAAGGACAGTATTGTAAGGAACACATAGATACCAGGGACTAGATCTGATAGACAGAGTGCCTGAAGAACTATGGATGGAGCTTCATGACATTGTACAAGAGGCAGTGACCAAGACCATCCCCAAGAAAAAGAAATGCAAAAAGGCAAAATAGTTGTCTGAGGAGGCCTTACAAACAGCTGAGAAAAGAAAAGAAGCTAAAGGCAAAGGAGAAAAGGAAAGATATACCCATTTGAATGCAGAGTTCCAAAGAATAATAAGGAGAGATAAGAAAACCTTCCTCAGTGATCAATGCAAAGATAGAGGAAAATAATAATATGGGAAAGGTTTGAGATCTCTTCAAGAAAATTAGAGATATCAGGGGAGCATTTCATGCAAACATGGGAACAATAAAGGACAGAAGTGGGAGGGACCTAACAGAAGAAGCAGAAGATATTAAGAAGAGGTGGCAAGAATACACAGAAGAACTATACAAAAAAGATCTTGATGGCCCAGATAACCACGATGGTGTGATCACTCACCTAGAGCCAGACATCCTGGAATGTGAAGTGATGTGGGCCTTAGGAAGCATCACTATGAGCAAAGTTACTGGAGGTGATGGAATTCCAGTTGAGCTATTTCAAATCCTAAAAATGATGCTGTGAAAGTGCTACACTCTATATGCCAGCAAATTTGGAAGCTCAGCAGTGGCCACAGGACTGGAAAAGGTCAGTTTTCATTCCAATCCCAAAGAAAGGCAATGCCAAAGAATATTCAAGTTACTACACATGTGCACACATCTCACACACTAGCCAAATAATGCTCAAAATTCTCAAAGCCAGTCTTCAACAGTACATGAACCATGGGCTTCCAGATGTCCCAGCTGGATTTAGAAAAGGCAGAGGAATGTGAGATCCAATTGCCAACATCCAGTGGCTCATTGAAAAAGCTAGAGAGTTCCAGAAAAACGTCTATTACTGCTTTATTGACTACGCCAAAGCCTTTGACTGTGTGGATCACAACCAACTTTGGAAAATTCTTCAAGAGATGGGAATCCCAGACCACCTGACCTGCCTCCTGAGAAATATGTATGCAGGTCAAGAAGCAACAGTTAGAACTGTACTTGGGGCAACAGACTGGTTCCAAATCAGGAAAAGAGTACTTTAAGGCTGTATATTATCACCCTGCTTATTTAACTTCTGGGCAGAGTACATCATGTGAAGTGCCGAGCTGGATGAAGCACAACCTGGAGTCAAGATTGCTGGTAGAAATATCAATAACCTCAGATACACAGATGACACCATCCTTATGGCAGATAGTGAAGAAGAACTAAAGAGCCTATTGATGAAAGTGACAGTGGAGAGTGAAAATGTTGGTTTAAAACTCAACATTCAGAAAACTAATATCATGGCATCCAGTCCCATCACTTCATGGCAAATGGATGGGGAAACAATGGAAACAGTGGCTGACTGTATTTTTCTTGGGCTCCAAATCACTACAGATGGTGACTGCAGCCATGACATTAAAAGACATTTGCTCCTTGGAAGAAAAGCTATGAACAACCTAGACAGCATATTAAAAAGCAGAAACATCACTTTGCCAACAAATGTACATCTAGTCAAAGCTATGGTTTTTCCAGTAGTCATGTGTGGCTGTGTGAGTTGGGCTATAAAGAAAACTGAGTGCCAAAAAATGGATGCTTTTGAACTGTGGTGTTGGAGAAGACTCTTGAGAGTCCCTTGGACTGCAAGGAGATCCAACCAGTTAATCCTAAAGGAAACCAGTCCTGAATATTCATTGGAAGGACTGATGCTGAACTTGAAACTCCAATACTTTGGTCACCTGATGCAAAGAACTGACTCACTGGAAGAGACCCTGATGCTGGGAAAGAATGTCAGCAGGAGGAGAAAAGGACGACAGAGAATGAGATGATTGGATGGCGTCACTGACTTGATGCACATGACTTTGAGCAAGGTCCAGGAGTTGTGATGGACAGGGAAGCCTGGCATGCTGCAGTCCATGGGGTCACAAAGCGTCAGATACGACTGAGCCAGTGAACTGAACTGAAGATGTAAACATGTTAATGAATGAAATTATGGAAGGGGTGAGATCAAGATGGCTGAGTAGAAGAATGTGGAGCTCACCTCCCCAACAAATATTAAAAATACACCTTCATGTGGAACAGTTCTTACAGAATACTAACTGAAGCCTAGTAGATGATCTCTCATACAATTAAAGGTTCAACTACAAGAAGGATTCTTAAGTAACTATGCAGAATGAAATGGGGGTTGGGGTAGGAATAGGAATGGGACCTGTGCCCCTGTATTTATGAAGGAGGAACTGTTCCTTCACCTGTAAATCTCCTTTGCTGGCTGGCAGGTTCACTCAGACAGACAGGGAGGTGCAGTGGCCTGGTGTTTGCTAAAGAGAGTGAGGAGATGGCCTGTGTCAGGAAGGGTAAAGTGGTACCAGCACAGATGAGTCCTTTTCATGTCATCACAGTTCCCAGTCTGGGATATACAACTGCTGATTGTTCAGCATGTGGATGCGGAAACTTTGACTTTAGAGGACAGAACTAGAGAGAGGACTGTGTGGAGAAAGCCCAAAGGGGCAGGATTGTGGTCTGTGCCACAATTGGGAGTGCATGCAGGATGGAGCATAGGTCTGCTGTAGGTCTGCCATTCTCAACACACAAAAGTTGGGGTGTATGTCTGCCATTGGATACTGTCCACATTCTCATGGCAGGGTGTGGCTCCTGCTGAGGTAGGCTTTGAGAGTACACATGTGCTAGAGGCAAGTTGAACATCTTAGCTGATTACTAGGGCTCCTGCTGCAGGGGTGGTTCCAAGCACCAGGAGCAGTGGACTTTGTGGGTGAGATATTTGATGATGGGTGGGGTCACAGAGATACATGTCTGGGGAGACAGTTCCTGGAGAGGAATATTCAGCAGAATATTTTCCAATGGGAGTGCTCTGGTCCTGCCTACCTCACACCACAGCTTAGAACTAGGTTTGAGCTCTTCTACTCCAACAATGGGGCTTCCCTGGTAGATCAGGTGGTAAAAAAATCTGCCTGAAATACAAGAGACCTGGGTTTGGTAGCTGGGTCAGGAAGATCCCCTGAAGAAAGAAATGGCTACCCACATCAGTATTCTTGCCTTTGGAATTCCATGGACAGAAGAGCCTGGCAGGCTATAGTTCATGGGGTCACAGAGTTTAACACGACTGAGCAACTACCACTCCAACAACTGGAGAGCAAACCTTGCCTCCAACAGGTCTGTGACAAACCAGCCAGGAAAGAGGAGGCTCCACTCAACCTCCAGTACATGATCTGGTCACCACAGCACTAAACATATACGCTATCTAGAGGAAAATGTCCAGCACACCGAGGAAAGTTGTGGCCTGCATCCATACCAAATTACAGCCCTCACATCGAAAATATTGGATTCAGTCTATATAGGGACACTCCCACATAAAACGGGCCTTTAAGAACACAATAGATAACTGTTCAGTTCAGTTCAATTCAGTTCAGTTCAGTCCCTCAGTCCTGTCCGACTCTTTGAGACCCCATGAATTGCAGCACACCAGGCCTTCCTGTCCATCACCAACTCCCAGAGTTTACTCAAACTCATGTCCATCGAGTCAGTGATGCCAATCAGCCATCTCATCCTCTGTCATCCCCTTCTCCTCCTGCCCCCAATCCCTCCCAGCATCAGGGTATTTTCTAATGAGTCAACCCTTCGCATGAGGTAGCCAAAGTATTGGAGTTTCAGCTTCAGCATCAGTCCTCCCAATGAACACCCAGGACTGATCTCCTTTAGGATGGATTGGTTGGACCTCCTTGCAGTCCAAGGGACTCTCAAGAGTCTTCTCCAACACCACAGTTAAAAAGCATCAATTCTTCGGCGCTCAGCCTTCTTTACAGTCCAACTCTCACATCCATACATGACCACTGGAAAAACCATAGACTTGACTAGACAGACCTTTGTTGGCAAAGTAATGTCTCTGCTTTTTAATATGCTATCCAGGTTTGTCATAACTTTGCTTCCAAGGAGTAAGTGTCTTTTAATTTCATGGCTGCAATCACCATCTGCAGTGATTTTGGAGCCCCCAAAAATAAAGTCTGACACTGTTTCCACTGTCTCCCCATCTATTTCCCATGAAGTGATAACCATTACTCCTAAATTTATAGATTTAGAGAAATATAAGTAAAATTAAAAAGCAGAGGAACTACTCCCAATGAAAGAACAACAACAACCAAAATCCCTCGCCAAAATAATGAAACAGTCCTCCCAAGTCTATCAGATCATGAGTTTAAAATAGAGGTAACAAAATTGCTAAAGGAATTGATGCTGGGAGGGATTGAGAGCAGGAGGAGAAGGGGACGACAGAGGATGACATGGTTGGATGGCATCACCGACTCGATGGACATGGGTTTGAGTAAACTCCGGGAGTTGGTGATGAACAGGGAGGCCTGGCGTGCTGCGATTCATGGGGTCGCAAAGAGTCAGACACGACTGAGCGACTGAACTGAACTGAACTGATCCACAGAAATGTAGGTCATTGTAACAAGGAACTAGAAACTAGAAAGAGAAGCCAATGAAAATTAGACAACTTAATTGCCAAGATAAAAATAGAGCTAAGCATAATGAGTATCAGAATAAATAATGTAGAAGAAGAAGTGATCTGGAAGAAAAATAATGCAAATCATGCATTTAGAACAGCTGATAAAAAGACAAACAAAAAATAATGAAAGCAATATATGAGGCCTATGGGATAATATAAAGTGTGGCAATCTTTGCATAACAGGGGTTTCAGAAGGAGAAGAAAGAGAAATGGGGATTGAAAATGTATTTGAAGAAATTATGACTGAAAGCTTCCCAATTCTAAAGAAGAAAACAGATATCCAAGTATAGGAATCACAGACAATCCAAAGCAAGATGAATCCACACAGATCACACCAAAACATATCATAATTAAAATGGCAAAATTTAAAGAGAGGAGTCTAAAGGCAGCAAAAGAAAAATAAAAAGTCAGTTACAAGGAACCCCTATAAAACTATCAGCAGATTTCTCTAGAGACATGTCAGGAAGGAGAAAGGAGTGGCAAGATATAGTCAATATCCTGAAAGGGAAAATCTATAACCTGGGTACTCTACACAGCAAGATTATCATTTAGAGTAGAAGGAGAGATAAAGAATTTCTCAGACAAGCAAAGCTAGAATATAGCAATATTAAACCTATCCTGAAAGAAATATTGAATTTTTTTTTCTAAATAGAAAAGAAGTAAGACTCTGTAGGAAAGCAAAAATTACAATAGAAAAGGAAAATATATCACAGATTTGATGATCACTGAAATAAGACTTAAAATAATCCAAAATAATTTTGCAAAAGTTATTATAACTAAAATAAACAGCAAAAGTATAAACATGAAGATGTAAAATAGGACATGAAAGTCCAAAATGTAAGAGAGAGGAATAAGAAAATATAGATCTTTTAGAAGGTTCTTTGGTTGTATTACTATCAGGCTAAAGCAAGTAGATATAGGTTAACATACTTGAAAACTGGGCAACTACAAATCAAAAACATACCACATATATATAAGTAGTTCAGTGCAGTCGCTCAGTCATGTCTGACTCTATACGACCCCATGGACTGCAGTACACCAGGCTTCCCTGTCCATCACCAACTCCCAGAACCTACTCAAGCTCATGTATATTAAGTCAGTGGTGCCATCCAACCATCTCATCCTCTGTCGTCCCCTTCTCCTTCCACCTTCAATATTTCCCAGCATCAGGGTCTTCTCCAACGAGTCAGTTTCTTTCATCACATGGACAAAGTATTGGAGTTTCAAGTTCAGCATCAGTCCTTCCAATGAATATTCAGGACTGGTTTCCTTTAGGATCAACTGGTTGGATCTCCTTGCAGTCCAAGAGCCTCTCAAGAGTCTTCTCCAACACCACAGTTCAAAAGCATCCACTTTTCGGCACTCAGTTTTCTTTATAGCCCAACTCACACAGCCATACATGACTACTGGAAAAACCATAGCTTTGACTAGATGTACATTTGTTGGCAAAGTGATGTTTCTGCTTTTTAATATGCTGTCTAGGTTGTTCATAGCTTTTCTTCCAAGGAGTAGGTGTCTTAATTTCATGGCTGCAGTCACCATCTGTAGTGATTTGGAGCCCAAGAAAAATACAGTCAGCCACTGTTTCCATTGTTTCCCCATCCATTTGCCATGAAATGATGGGACTGGATGCCATGATATTAGTTTTCTGAATGTTGAGTTTTAAACCAACATTTTCACTCTCCACTGTCACTTTCATCAATAGGCTCTTTAGTTCTTCTTCACTATCTGCCATAAGGATGGTGTCATCTGTGTATCTGAGGTTATTGATATTTCTACCAGCAATCTTGACTCCAGGTTGTGCTTCATCCAGCTCGGCACTTCACATGATGTACTCTGCCCAGAAGTTAAATAAGCAGGGTGATAATATACAGCCTTAAAGTACTCTTTTCCTGATTTGGAACCAGTCTGTTGCCCCAAGTACAGTTCTAACTGTTGCTTCTTGACCTGCATACATATTTCTCAGGAGGCAGGTCAGGTGGTCTGGGATTCCCATCTCTTGAAGAATTTTCCAAAGTTGGTTGTGATCCACACAGTCAAAGTCTTTGGTGTAGTCAAGGAAGCAGAAGTAGACGTTTTTCTGGAACTCTCTAGCTTTTTCAATGAGCCACTGGATGTTGGCAATTGGATCTCACATTCCTCTGCCTTTTCTAAATCCAGCTGGGACATCTGGAAGCCCATGGTTCATGTACTGTTGAAGACTGGCTTTGAGAATTTTGAGCATTATTTGGCTAGTGTGTGAGATGTGTGCACATGTGTAGTAACTTGAATATTCTTTGGCATTGCCTTTCTTTGGGATTGGAATGAAAACTGACCTTTTCCAGTCCTGTGGCCACTGCTGAGCTTCCAAATTTGCTGGCATATAGAGTGTAGCACTTTCACAGCATCATTTTTAGGATTTGAAATAGCTCAACTGGAATTCCATCACCTCCAGTAACTTTGCTCATAGTGATGCTTCCTAAGGCCCACATCACTTCACATTCCAGGATGTCTGGCTCTAGGTGAGTGATCACACCATCGTGGTTATCTGGGCCATCAAGATCTTTTTTGTATAGTTCTTCTGTGTATTCTTGCCACCTCTTCTTAATATCTTCTGCTTCTGTTAGGTCCATGTGTTTTTTGTCCTTTATTGTGCCCATCTTTGGATGAAATGTTCTCTTGGTATCTCTAATTTTCTTGAAGAGATCTCTAGTCTTTCCCATTCTATTGTTTTCCTCTATTTCTTTGCACTGCTCAGTGAGGAAGGCTTTCTTATCTCTTCGTGCTATTCTTTGGAGCTCTGCATTCAAATGGGTATATCTTTCCTTTTCTCCTTTGCCTTTAGCTTCTTTTCCTTTCTCAGCTTTTTGTAAGGCCTCCTCAGACAACTATTTTGCCTTTTTGCATTGCTTTTTTTGGGAATGGTCACTGCCTATTGTACAATGTCATGAACCTCCATCCATAGTTCTTCAGGCACTCTGTCTATCAGATCTAATCCCTTGAATCATCTTGTCACTTCCACTGTATAATCGAAAGGGTTTGATTTGGGTCATACCCAGATGGCCTAGTGGTTTTCCCTACTTTCTTCAATTTAAGTCTGCTTTTGGGAAAAAGGAGTTCATGATCTGAGCCACAGTCACCTCTTGGTCCTGATTTTTCTGACTGTATAGAGCTTCTCCATCTTTGGCTGCAAAGAATGTAATCAGTCTGATTTCCGCATTGACTATCTGATGATCTCCATATGTAGAATCTTCTGTTGTGTTGTTGGAAGAGGGTGTTTGCTGTGACTGGTGCATTCTCTTGGCCACATTCTGTTAAACTTTGCTCTTCTTCATTCTGTGCTTCAAGGCCGAATTTGCCTGTTACTCCAGGTATCTCTTGACGTCTTACATTTGCATTCTCGACTCCTATATGATGAAAAGGCATCTTTTTTGGGTGTTAGTTCTAGAAGATCTTGTAGGTCTTCATAGAACTATTCAACTTCAACTTCTTCAGCATTACTGGTTGGAGCATAGACTTGGATTACTGTGGTATTGAATGGTTTGCCTTGGAAATGAACAGAGTGCATTCTGTCTTTTTTGAGATTGCACCCAAGAACGGCATTTTGGACTCTTTTGTTGACTATGTGGGCTACTCCATTTCTTTTAAGGTATTCTTGCCCACTGTAGTAGATATAATCATCTTCTGAGTTAAATTTGCCCATTCCAGTTCATTTTAGTTCACTGATTCCTAAAATGTCAATGTTTTGTCTTGCCATGTCCAGCACTATTATGAGGTGGATAACAGTGGAGCCTATTTTACCAAGTGAAGTAAGTTAGAAAGAGCAACATCAATACTGCATATTAATGCATATATATGGAATTTTAAAAGATGGAATGATGATTCTATATGCAAGGTAGCAAAAGAGACACAGATGTAAAGAACAGACTTTAGGACCCTGTGGGAGAGGTGAGGGTGAGATTATTTGAGAGAATAGCATAGAGACATGTATAATACCATATGTAAAATAGATGACCAGTGCAAGTTTTATGCATGAAGCAGGGCACTCAAAGTCAGTGCTCTGGAAAAACCTAGAGGGATGGTTTGGGAAAGGGGGGCGGGGGAGTGGGATGGACATATGTGCACCTGTGGCTGATTCATGTTGGTATATGGCAAAAATCACTACAATATTGTAAAGTAATTATCTTTATTAAAATAAAGTAATTTTTTAAAATGTAAAATTGTAAAAAATAAAAATGTGGTTATAAGAAGGTGCACTCTAGGAATAAACGGGAGAAATAATAAAACTATGAAGTCCCCTATCAAGTGGGCAAATATAATCTATTCAAAGATGTCGCTGAGGAAATTTAAAATTCATTTAAATAAATTAAATATCTTCATTATATTATGTACAGATTCTGTATTCAGTGCTGAGTATGAAAACAAATTGAAAAGCTTTAGAAGAAATATAGGAAAACACTATTTTCACTTGTAGGATAGAAAGGCAAAAAACAGTTAAGGTATAAAATGTATATGTGTGTGTGTGTGTGTGTGTGTGTATGCGTATGCATGCTAAGTCGCTTCAGTTGTGGTCAACTCTGCAACTTTATGGACTGCAGCCCACCACACTCTTCTGTCCATGGAATTTTCCAGGCACAAATACCGGAGTGAGTTGCCATGCCCTCTTCCAGAGGATCTTACAGACCCAGGATTTTAACCCATGTCTCCTGTGTCTCCTGCATTTGTACATGAGTTCTTTACCACTAGCACCACCTGAGAAGCCTGTATATGCGTACATATACACATATATGAGTAGCCAATATTTTCTTCAGTTCTCTTGTCATTCCACTTGGAAGACATCCAATCTTACAAAAGTGGTTTATGAGGCAACCTCTTGGTAATACTCAATATTTTAATATATCTAGCAGAAGGATTCTCTAGGGACTACACTTGTTTGCACTGTAAGGAAAATTTCCAAGCACATAGAAGATAATCACCCAAAGAAAACTGGAATATTTTTAGGAATATGCTATGGATGACAATGGCCAAATATACCCAGTGTTCATTCTGCCTTTCCTTTATGCTGTCTTGCATTCCTTTTTTCCTGCACTTACAGTGTCCACGATGCTCCCATCTAAAATAATGGAGCTAATCCTCAACCATAAAAACATCCATTGCTTTTCAAAATGAGATAAGTCTCAACTTTACTACAGTGAATTCTATGTCTACCAGCTGTTTGTTTCTCTTCTACTTTTGATCCAGTTCATTTTGTTTTTCTTCATACTGTTAGCTAAATGTAAGTGCTTGAATAACCAGCAGTATATCTCAGATGTAGTAGTAGAAAAAAAGGAAATTGAGAGATAAAATTATTTAAAATATGTATAAATATAAATGACAGGACAAAATAGGAAGAAATAGATTTGGTCTGAAATACTAAATTTTGTTACATGATAAGATATTTGTAGCTTTTAAAAAAATATATATTTTTGTACTTCACCACCCATTGCATTATAAGCTTACCTTTGGCCCCAATTCGTATTCATCATTTATTTATTTACATTACATTTATTTACTTATTTACATTATTAGAATAACTTATTTGGTGACTTATTAGCAAAATGCCTGTTTTCAGGTGATAATTGGCTTTGTTACAATCAGGAAAGCAAATGTGGAAGAGTAGCTTCAGTTTGAGTCACTACTTTACTAAGTTTACAAAAAGAAAATGTCATTCTATTCCAGATTCCCCTGGTTTTATGCATGTAGTCATCCCAGAGATTTCAATGTTGTAACCATAACCTTGTTTTGTTCATCTTTTAAGTACTAGACAGAATCCTTTTGTCTTGTTTTAGAAACTGAGCCCTTCATAATAATATCCTTCCAGTTTTAGGGCTTTTGTCTTTCCTATCTTCCTGGAAAACTCTTATCTCATAAGGCTGACTCCTCTATTTCATTCAGAACTCTGTTTAAATGTTACTGCCCCAGATGGTCTTCCTTGATCATATTTTCAAAAACTAGATTTCCTACTGGTGTTTATTTATTACCCTACCTTTTTTTACCTTCAAATTATTCAGTACTAACAGAGATCATATTGTATGTTTATTCTTTTCACTTTATCTGTCCAATTAAAATGTAAATTCAATAAAAATAAAAAAAAATTCTCAGATTCACAACTGAATTCAAATTGTCAAGCACCATGGTTTCCAAAATGTGGCCCCTAGAAGCAGCAATATTAGTATCAAACAGAGAACTTGTTAAAAACATACACTATTGAGCCCCATCTCCGACCTACTAATTTAGAGACTAGTGGTAGGCTCAGCAATATGCCCTTTAAGAAGACCTACAGGTGATTCTGATGTACTCTTTTTTTGCATCACCATTTTACTTTTTATTTTTATTTTATATTGGTTTATTGCAGTAGCCAAGAAATGGAAACAGCCTAAGTGTCTATCAACAGATGAATGGATAAAGTCGATGTGGCACATATATACAATGAAGTATTACTGAACCATTAGAAAGAATGAAATAATGCCATTTGTAGCAACATGAATGGACTTGAAGATTATCATACTAAGTGAGGTATGTTAGACAGGAAAAGACAAATATCTGATGTACTCTTTAAGTTTCAAACAAATACTTTGCAAACTTCTGTCATAGTATTGTGTAGAATGCTCATAAATTGTGTTACTAGGAATTTCTGATTATTTACCATAGCCAGAACTTACTTATTCCTATGGATCTTTGGTTTGCAAATGATACAAACTAGACTGGATAGAATGATATTTGATCAATCACAGAATTGGCAAGAAAACTAGGAAAATACAATTCAGAAAGTAACTAACTGGAATATATTTTGACATAGCTCTGTTTTCTTTTAAGTACCTTTTTATTAACTGTGAATAATATTCAAAATATCTGAGGAAAGAGTATCAAATTAGCTTAGCTTAGTACATGCTTTTGGGTAAAGAAGTGCAGGTCATATTGAATTATAGCACCACCAAGAGTGTGAGAGTGGGAAAGAGGCAGTTCCTCAGAAAAAATCTTTACCATAGTTGGGAAAATGAGAGCAAACTGATGTTTGGTAGCCAATGCCAGCAAACATCCCTTAGCCATTATTATTATTATTATTATCATTTTAGTGTAGATTGTGCATGCTAAGTCTCTTCAGTCGTGCCCCACTCTTTGCAACCCTATGGACTGTAGCCTGCCAGGCTTCTCTGTCCATGGGATTCTCCGGGCAAGAATACTTGAGTGGGTTGTTGTGCCCTCCTCCAGGGGATCTTCCTGACCCAGGGATCAAATCCACTCTTACGTCTCCTGCATTGGTAAGTGGGTTCTTTACCACTAGTGCCACCTGGGAAGCCCATAGAGTGCTGGGCACTAATCCAATTACTAAGCAGAAATATATCATTGAAAAGCTAAGTCTAGAAGTAAGTTTATTTTTTTGTTTTTTTAACCACTGGACAGAAAATTTTTGTATTATTTTGAAAGAAAAGGAAAACAATGCTGTCCTGTACATGAACAACTCATGTTTTTCCTTTTGAAATGCGTTAATCTTCACCAGCATTCTGAGAAAGAAGAAAATATTATTATCCTCAGTTTTCAAATGAGAAAAGCAAGACAGAAAGAGATTAAGTAGTTGCCAGAGGCTAAAGCAGCAGCATCAAGTTCAGTTAGAATTTGTGAATTTAAGCAAACTCTCCTTGTTGTCCTTTCCCTCAGTAAGGGGAAGTGGTAGAGGTGAAGTGGAAAAGAGAATTGTAAATCATGGAGCTTTGGGGATAAAATCACTGCCAGTTTGTCATCAAAACTCTGATTTTTCTCCATAAATGCAATGGCAGTAGATGTGACAAAAAGTCTCCCTGCCACATACACCTCAGAATTGTAATATGTTCCTCTAGCCCAATTTTCTCTGGCGACTTTATTGAAAAGCTCTGAGGTCATTCCTTCCATGTCACAGAGCTGCAGTGCCCTCTTCTGTACAGACTCTCTAGGAGCACATCCCCTCTGCAAAAAAAATAGGTTCTTCTTCTGCATGCAGCGCTTCCTTTTTACTTCCATTTTCATACACTCTAGCTGTTCTCTGTGCAATACATCACCAGAATGCTTCTCATTTGAAAGCTCAGAGGCTGTAGAAAATTATTCTCCTCATTCTAGTAGATAATTCTCTAACAATCTTTGACAGATTTTACTTTAACAATAGTCTGATCCATGGGAGCTAATCATAAAAATTATTGATTGGACTTGGTAGATAATCCTCTACTCATCAAAATAGTTATACATCATACACAAGGTACTGTGTCTGTACAAATTCTTAATTGAAATTGAGAATAAAAAAGAGAAACTTGATCCCCATGCTGACCTCCAATTCAGCTGTAATTTCTACAGTATGGTATTTCCTTTCAGTGTCTCTTCCTTGGCATCCAAGTTTTTAATTTAAGTAAGCAAAAATAAGGGATTCCTTGGTGGCTCAGACAGTAAAGCGTCTGCCTGCAATGCAAGAGACCTGGGTTCCATCCCTGGGTCGGGAAGGTCTCCTGGAGAAGGAAATGGCAACCCACTCCAGTTTTATTTCATGGACAAATCTCATGAATGGAGGAACCTGGTGGGCTGCAGTCTATAGGGTCACAAAGAGTCGAACACGACTGAGTGACTTCACTTTCTTTCAAGAAAAAATAAAGACTCTGCCAATCACTTTTTTAGAGAAGGATATTCAAATCCAACATACTGCTATGTTGTCACTGTAGGATAGTATTTAGTTTTTAAAAAAATTATTTATTTTTTATTGGAGGATAATTGTCTATGACTAACCTAGACAGCATCTTAAAAAGCAGAAACATTACTTTGCCAACAAAGTCTGTCTAGTCAAAGCTATGGTTTTTCCGGTAGTCATGTATGGATTTGAGAGTGGGACTATAAAGAAAGCTGAGCACCGAAGAATTGAGGTTTTTGAACTGTGATGTTGAAGACTCTTGAGATCCCCTTGGACTGCAAGGAGATCCAACCAGTCCATCCTAAAGGAAATCAGTCTTGAATATTCATTAGAAGGACTGATGTTGAAGCTGAAACTCCAATCCTTTGGCCACCTGACGCAAAGAACCGACTCATTGGAAAAGACCCTGATGCTCAGAAAGATTGAAGTCGGGAGAAGAAGGGGATGACAGAGAATGAGATGGTTGGATAACATCACCAATGCGATTGACATGAGTTTGAGTAGTCTCTGGGAGTTGGTGATGGGCAGGGAAGCCTGGCGTGCTGCAGTCCATGAGGTCGCAAAGAGTCGGACACGACTGAGTGACTGAACTGAATTGAATTGCTTTACAAAATTTTGCTGTTTTCTGTCAAACCTCAACACGAATCAGCCATAGGTATGCATATATCCCTTCCCTTTTGAACCTCCCTCCCAATCTCACCCCTCTACGTTAATACAGACCCCTTTTTGAGTTTCCTGAGGCATACAGCAAATTCCCATTAGATATCTATTTTGCATATGGTAATGTAAGTTTTCATGTTATTCTTTCCATACATCTCACCCTCTCCTCCCCTTTCCCCATGTCCATGAATCTATTCTCTATGTCTGTTTCTCCAATGTTGCTCTGTAAATAAATTCTTCAGTACCCCTTTTCTAGATTTCGTATATATGTGTTAGAATATGATATTTATCTCTCTCTTTCTGACTTACTTCACTCTGTAAAACAAGTTCTAGGTTCATCCACTTCACTAGAACTGACTCAAATGTGTTCCTTTTTATGACTAATATTCCATTGTGTATATGTACCACAGCTTCTTTATCCATTCATCTATCGATGGACATCTAGGTTGCTTCCATGTGCAGACAGTGCTACAATGAACAATGGAATACATGTGTCTCTTTTGGTTTCCTCAGGGTAAATGCCTAGGAGTGGGTTTGCTGGATCATATGGTGGTTTTATTCCTAGTTTTTAAGGAATCTCCATACTGTCTTCCATTGTGGCTGTATCAATTTACATTCCCACTAACAGTGCAAGAGCATTCCCTTTTCTCCACACCCTCTCCAGCAATTTATTGTTTATAGACTTTTTGATGAGGGAAATTCTCTCTGGCGTGAGGTGATATCTCATTGTAGTTTTGATTTGCATTTTTCTAATAATGAGCAATTTTAGGCATCTTTTCATGCTTAAAAGTATAGGATAGCCATCAGTATAGGATAGTGTTTCTTTAACAATTCATTTGTAAGTTGTGTTATAATCTTCCAGTGGAGAAGGAAATGGCAAACTCCTCCAGTATTCTTGCCTGGGAAATCCCATGGACAGAAGAGCCTGGCAGGCTATAGTTCATGGGGTCACAAAGAGTTGGACACAACATGTGACTCAGCATAGCATAATATAATCTTCCAAATGCAGTGAAAGTGATTTCAAAATAATAAATAATATTAAAGATAACAAATACAGAAGTGTCCAGGTTAATTTTTAGTTCATCTTTGTCTTTCAAAATAAATGTAAATTATTATAAAAGATTAAACTTTGATACATGAGAACTAAACTAAAGTTGGTTTAAATATTCCTTTAAACTAACTTGAACAATGTTTCTCTTTTCCCTTTTCCATTTTCAGATTTACTCTGTGTTCAGAAACATACTAAGTACTTTATCTCCAGAGCATAGTCTCTAATATTTTTCCCTCTGTTTGAATTTCATTTCCATGACTTACTAGCTATGTGAAATTAGGCAAGAGACTCAGTCTCTCTAAGCTTAAGTTTCATGCTTTGCAAACTGGGGATGATATTTATGACAATCTCATAGGATTTGTGAGGAGATCTACTGAGATAAGGCATCAAAGCTCCTGCCAAAATTCTGGCACATTGTAGATACTCATTGCATGTTAACTCATGGCATTAACCCTTACAATAATTCTACTAGTATCCTATTTGTCATTTCTAAGGTGAAGACTTTAAAAGAATTCAAATGATTATTTTAAGGTGCACATACGTTCAATCTGTGCCCAAAGCCCATAACCATATCTAATTATAATACATAGTTTATTTTCCCTTGGAATTGTTGGCCCTTTGATCTAATTTGCTTGTACCTGAATCAGGCTTCAGTTTCCTTATCTTTATTCTGATTGCCTTGATGGATCATTTTGTTTAGATTTTCTTTTCCAGCTCTGACTTCAAAACCCTGTACAATATGGGCCTGTTTTCATCCTCATGTGGTGGCCTGGACTGTCTTGATACCTGCCCTGGCTCTACCAGGACTACCATGAGTGCCATGGAACTGACATCATTAGTTCTCTGTATTAGAGGAGGCTAAAGAATTTTAACTTTGGGTCTATCTATTCCAGTGGTTGGTTCTCAAACTTTAGTCTGTATCAGAATTAGTTGGAGGACTTTGATAAAACTCATATTTCTGGCTTCCACGCTCAGAAGATGCATTACATGTAGGGTGGGACATGAGATCTTGCATTTCTACATTCAGAGATGTTGCTGGTGCAGCTGGTCTGGGGATTATATTTTGAAAACCACTGGATTTGTTTCTATCAAAGCCCCAGTAGAACATGTTTGTCAAAAGCATTGATTTTCTTTCCAAATTAAGAACATGCAAAGGAAACCATAAATAAAAAGACAATCCACAGAGTGGGAGAAAATATTTGCAAATGTTGCGACCTACAATGGATTAATTTCCAAAATTTACAAAAAACTCATGTGGTTCAATATAAAACAAACAAATAAACAAACAAAATTATCCAACCAAAAAATTGGCAGAAGACCCAAAGAAGACATATAGGTGATCAAGAGGCATATGAAAAAATGCTCAACATCACTGATTATTAGAAAATTTAAAATAAAAACTAAAATGAAATATAATCTCACACCAGTCAGGATGGCCATCATCAAAAAGTCTATAAACAATAAATGCTGGTGAGGATTTGGAGAAAAGTGAGCCTTCATACACAATTTAAATTTTGTAGGAATATATATTGGTAGAGCCACTATGGAGAACAGTATGGAAGTTCCTTAAGAAACTAAAAATAGAGCTACCATATGATCCAACAATCTCATTCCTGGGCATATATCTAAAGAAAAACATGGTTCAAGAGGATACATGCACATCAATGTTCACTGCAGCACTGTTTACAATAGCCAAGGCATGGAAGCAACCTAAATGTCCATCAACAGAGGAATGAATAAAAATGTGGTACATATATGTCATGAAAAAGAATGACATCATGCCATTTGTAGCAACATGGATGGATCTGGAGATTATCCTATTAAGTGAGGTAAATCAGACAGAGAAAGACAAATATCTATGATATCACTTACATGTGAAATCTAAAAAAATGATACAAATGAAATTATGTACAAAGCAGAAACGGATTCATGACTTAGAGAAAAAATTTATGGTTACCAAGGAGAAAGGTAAGGGGAAGGGATAGTTTGGGAGTCTTGAATTGATAAGTACACACTGCTATATTTAAAACAGATAACCAAAAATAATTTACTATATAGCACAAGGAACTCTGTTCAGTGTTCTGTAATAACCTAAATGGAACAAAAGAATCAGAAAAATAAAAGGTACACATATAGGAAAGCCCATAAGTACAACTTGCTCACTTTGTTGTATCCTTGAAACTAACACAATATTGTCAATCAGCTATACTCCAATATTTGGGGGTTTCCCTGATAGCTCAGTTGGTAAAGAATCTGCCTGCAATGCCAGAGACCCTGGTTCATTTCCTGGGTTGGGAAGATCTGCTGGAGAAAGGATAGGCTACCCACTCCAGTGTTCTTGGGCTTCCCTTGTGGCTCAGATGGTAAAAAATCCACCTAAATTGTGGGAGACCTAGATTCAATCCCTGGGTTGGGATGAACCCCTTGAGAAGGATAAGGCTACCCACTCCAGTATTCTGGCCTGGAGAATTCTGTGGACTGTATAGTCCATTGTGCTGCAAATGGTCAGACTTGACTGAGTGACATTCACTTCACTTACAAAATTTTAAAATAACAATACTAATAAAAATGTGTAAACTGATGATTGAGGAAAGGAAAAGAAAATGCCTATTTATACATTAGATTTTCTAGCTTTAGTTTTAAGTAAGTGCTAATTATGATCAACATTTAAAGTATCAAATACTTAGTAATATTTACACTCCATAGAAAGTTACACAGCTCTCAATTTGAATGTTGCTGGTATGGTTTTTAGAGTGCAGTTATTTAAATTTGAAGATACAGATTGTTTTACATTGATATTAAAAATTGTATTTTTGCTAAGTTTAGGATATTACACATAGAATTTTCCTCCTCTGATGTGAAGATAATAAGTTAGTTAAATTTATAATATTTGAAGAGACAAAACTAAAAATTTGATTGTATCATTAGCTTAAAAATATTGAAACACAACCTGACATGATAACAATTTTGAAGATTCATTTCATAGCGCTTCACTAGTGATTTTAGAGTATTTAGTTAGAATTCCATCTCTTTTAATAAGAGATTTCTAATAATTCTGTTAGGAGTAGTCTTATGGAAGGGTTATTTGGTGGAATGTCAATTTAATTTTTAAGCTTACTTGGCAAATTATATCCTATGGCAGTCAAGCTTTTATATTTATCAGCATTTACTCTTTGGGGCATCCCTGGTGATTCTGCTGTTGCTGCTGATGTTAAGTTGCTTCAGCCGTGTCCGACTCTGTGCGACCCCATAGACAGCAGCCCACCAAGCTCCTCTGTCCCTGGGCTTCTCTAGGCAAGAACACTGGAGTGGGTTGCCATTTCCTTCTCCATCCCTAGTGACTCAGATGGTAAAAAATCTGCCTGCAATACAAGACACTTGGGTTAGATACCTGGGTCAGGAAGATTCTCTCCTTTGGAGAAGGGAATGGCTACCCACCCCAGCATTCTTGCCTGGAGAATTCCATGGACAGAGGATCCTGGCAAGCTATAGACCTTAGGGATTACAGTCCATGAGGGCTAAAGTTTATGGGGTTGCAAAAAGTCAGACATGACTGAGTGACTTTCAGATTTTTCATTATATATACTTTATTTTAATATTACCCATTTTCCAAGTAGCACACTATAATACTTTATCAGTGCCACAATGTATATAACACAAACATTTCTATGTGTTTTTTCAGACCCTGTGATTTAATTTGAAGAGCCATGACAACTGTCTTGGCAAAAAAGGCAAACAAAAAAATGTAAAGAAGCATAGTACAGATTCATAAATATTAAAATCTTAAATAAAGTAGCTTCAATTATGCATTGTTTTAATTTTTCTCTAAATACTTTAGTTTCTCATTTCAGTATTTACCTAAATTCAGATCCATGGGATTTTAAAGGCCAAAAGTGAAAGTGAAAGTCTCTCAGTCCTGGACTTTTAGAATACTGGGGTGGGTACCCTTTCCCTTCCCCAGGGAATCTTCCCAACCCAGGGATGGAAGCCAGGTCTCCCACATTGCAGTTGGATTCTTAACCACCTGAGCCATAAGGGAAGCTCAAGAATACTGGAGTGGATAGCCTATCCCTTCTCAGCAGATCTTCTCAACCCAGGAATTGAACTGGGGTATCCTACATTGCAGGCAGAGCCTTTACCAACTGGGCTATGAAGGAAGCCCTAAAGGCCATAAGTTTTGCAATAAACTACCATAAACATGATACCAATACATATTATCCCAGATACTGTATAAAGGGGGTTACTTTTGACTCATTTCCTACAATTTTATTTTCTGCATAATTCTGAGAAAGATGTGCTTCCAACATTTCCCCACCACATTATCTGTTTTGAAATTTCTTTTTCTAGTTTTCTATATTTGATTCTTAAACACAAACCTGTTTCCTCAATAATTTGTGTACAACGTTCCATTGTTAAATTAGGAAAATGATATGGGATTAAATTTTAATTAGGGCAAATATCTGAACCATATGTTACAATATTATTTAAGTAATATTTATGAACCAATTGTGGGATACAGCAGTCAATTGCTGCAGCTCATTATAAAAGAAATCATAGTCTAAGTTTTCTATATATTATGATAATGAATTTATTCATATAATCATTCTGGACTGCAAGGAGATCCTACCAGTCCATCTAAAGGAGATCAGATCTCGGTGTTCATTGGAAAGACTGGTGTTGAAGCTGAAACTCCAATACTCTGGCCACCTGATGTGAAGAGCTGACTCATTTGAAAAGACCCAGATGCTGAGAAGGATTGAGGGCAGGAGGAGAAGGGGATGACAGAGGATGAGATGGATGGATGGCATCACTGATTCAATGGACATGGGTTTGGGTGGACTCCGGGAGTTGGTGATGGACAGGGAGGTCTGGCATGCTGCGGTTCATGGAGTCGCAAAGAGTTGGACACGGCTGAGCAACTGAACTGAACCGATACAATCATTCGATCTCTTGTTAACTTAGTTAAAAAAAAAATTGACCATCTTCTGTGAAGCCGACATACAATGGAAACTGTTCTTTAAAGTTAAAATGAATTATTATAGTCTGGTACTTCATACCAGTACTTCATACATATTTGATATTATTGAACTCTGTTTGTCATATTTCTATTTCAAATTGCCTGCTTTTTTCCAGACTTTAAGGTGTGCTTATTCATTTACCTACTCTTTTATTCATCCATGCAATGAACTTCTACTGAACACCAACTATATGTAAGACACTCTTTGGTGTGAGATAAGTAAGCATAATGCATTTGTCAAGAAATGATATGTATATTGTTACCTTAAAATATAGTAAATTGTGAAGCTGTAAAACAAACAAAAAAAAACTAGATAAAAAGATCCTTGAATTTGCACATAGCCACTGTCTTCTGCTGGAAAGTTTAGTATTTAGGTGTCACCTAAATTTTGTTGTTTTTACCACAGGAACTCCATGGTTCATTGGGTCTTTAAGATATTACTCCATTTAAAAGTGCTCAGTTGATACAGAAATAGACAGTACTTTATAGAAATTACTTCCAGCACTCCCAGCACTGAAGCAGAATTGCCTCTGCAGACAAGGAAAGAAGGTCACAGAGATAAAAACTTACAATCTTCCAATTCTCATTCTGGTGATATTTCTGCTAGTACCTGCTGCTCTTTCCTTAAGAGCATTTTCTGCATAGAAGATTTATATGGGTTGCTCAGAGAAATTAAGATCAATTGGCAATCATTATTCTGCAACCCTGAGTCCTTAAGAACTGATTTTAAAATCTCTATAATCATGTAGAATTCAACTTACAGCAATCTATATAATATTGCATTTATTAGTTTTAGCTTCAATTTGGTCATTGATGTTTGAGCTTTCAGGTATTTCTAAGATGAATTTCTGACAACTGGTATTGTTTAACTAGATTTATTTAAAAGGTAAATAGGATGATGCTCTAGATTGCATCATTTATTTCTGAATATTAACCAACACTATCTATGTTCTTAAATATAAAACTAAATGATAGGAAGCTTAGTAAATTTACCATTGCACCACTATTTCAAATATCCTTTATTTTGGAAGAAATAAAATATATTATCCTATGTAGTATTAAAACTATTTGGACTTTCTTTTTCCCATTCCATTTCCCCCTAGGGATTTCTTTTGAGATACTTCATATTAATATTAAATATGAAGGTTTAATTTAACATGCTGGTAAATACAACTTACCAGTAGAATTTAAACAGCTGCATATCTTAATATAGAGCTACATCTAATGGTTCTTTTATTGAATTTGTCACATTTTTCAGTTTAACTCTGGAGAAGTAAAAGATATATTTAAATATATATATATATATATATATATTCACATTTAATATGCAATGCAGTAAAGCTAGTTCAACTTCATTTCTTAAGGAATCAAAATATTTACACTTCTGATATGTTTCATCTCTCAGTGGAGGCCTGACTTATACTTACCTTATATTTCTTTTGAGTAAACATTTAATTACTGAAGGAACTTCAAAGCTGTGATATAACATTAACTACAATATTTTTCTAATGTTTTAAATACATCAGTTTGTAAATGAACTATATGTGGATATTATATATATTTTTTTTGGGATATTATATTTTTTACATTGCTTTAATATGAAACAAGTGCTAATTTATTAAGTCGTTGCTGAATGATGCCTCACTATAGTTTATTGCAGTCATTTTGTTCGCTTATACAACTTTCCATTTGTTGGAAATGGAACCTTTTAACAAGTTTTATATAAACTTTGAAATCTTAGATTAATAAAATACTATTTTTCTCACTGTTCACAAATATTAACTGGGACTCATCAAAACTAGTGCATAATACCAAATAAATAGAATAAGCTACCTTGAATTCTTAAGCAAAGTTTATTTGGTGAAAATTTTTTAAATGTATGTGGAATAATAAGATCTCATTTCAGTAAAATGTTACACAAAATAGGATGAAATAAATAATGCTGTCCTTTACTCAAAAGTAATCATTTTCAAAAATGAAATGAAACAGCATGTTACTGGAGACAATATTGTGATTCTAGGAAACAGAAGTAAGTACCACAAAGTATGTGATATTTTATATATGTACTGTGAGTTCTTGTGTATGAAGTCACTTCAGTCCTGTCCGACTCTTTGCGGCTCTGTAACTACCAGGCTCCTCTGTCCAAGGGATTCTCCAGGCAAGAACACTGGAGAAGGTTGTCTTGCCCTCCTCAAAGAGATCTTCCTAACTCAGGGATCTAACCTGTGTCTTGTGTCTCTTGCATTGGCAAGGAGGTTCTTTACTACAAGAGGCCCCTGGGAAGCCCCGTATATACTGTATCAGACTATAAAGATTTTAAAATTTGTCCTTTAGGAAAAAACCCACTTTATTTTTGGAGGTCTTTCCAATTTAATACCTACAAATATTGTTCACATATTTGGCCATTACTCTCTTGACAGACATTTAGGCTAATTCTAAGTTCTATAAAACAAAAATTCTGCAGTGAAGAAACTCATACATGTAAATTGTACTAGTTTCTGTTATTGTTTTGGGATAGATTCAAAGAATCACATTTTATATTTTAGTAAGTATTGAAAAATTAACCTTCACATTGGCCTTAATAAATTCTCTGACTAGGAAACTAAATTTTTGGTGGTGAGCATGGGGTAGAAAAATTTTAAAAACAGTTTTTCAACATAGGGCAGAAAAATGTCTACTTTCGTGAACCCTGCAAAAACATTATAGGGTTTACAGAAGTAGAAATATAATGTTATATACATGTAACACACAGTTTTATAAATCAATATTACCTCAATCTTAAAAATAAATAGATAAAATGTATTAGCACACTCCTTTAAAGGAATTCTGATAAATGTATTAATAAAACAAGAATGCTTAGCTTCACATGTTGAACTGTTTTGTGGCCACATATAACCTTTCATTAAAATCAGACATAATTATATCACTGATGGATATATTAAGTCTCATCATATTTCTATGCATTTGGTGGTATAAAATACACTCTCCTTTTGTGACAGGCAAACTATAAGTTATCTCTCCCCTTCTCCATTAAAGGAATTTAGGTCTATATGAAATTATTAATTGTTCTATGCTCTATTAAAGAAAATGCATATCTAATATTAAATAAATTCTCCCCACTGCCCCAAGCATATCTTATTTCCAGCATTGCAATTTTTGCCTAACTAATGGATGAAGTATTAAGTCCTCTGAACTTCTTCCAGAAACTGTGAACCAGATAATTTGAATCAACTCTCTTAATTAATACATTGATATTTAAATGATTTATGAAAACATTATATGTATAGTAAATAAATGTTAATTATTTATTAATTTATTTTATTTTTACTTTCCCATTTATGTATCCTTAAACATATAATAAATATGGCAATATTATGTGGAGCAGAATCCAAAGACTGTACTCAAAATTAGGGTGGCTTTCATAGGAATTTGGGAAACAAATTTTATACAGAAACACTATTTTTGTTTTTTTCTTCTTATAGCCCATAACCATGGTAAACCCCCTTATTAATTCTGTTAGTGTTTAAAATGCATTATTTGGTATATTATATCTAAACAATCTCTCTCTGTCTCATTAACCCACCAGTTAAAATGTTTAGTACAATATTAAAAAGAAGTGGTGAGAACAGAATCCTTGCCTTTTTCACAATCTTAGGGGGGGAAATTTCAGTTTTCACCATAAGTATGATGCTAGCTGTAGTTGTTTCTTAAAATTGCCTTTATCAGTTTGAGGAAATCTACTCCCCTTTCCTATCTTATTGAAACACTTTTTCATGAAATTTCTCAAATTATTTGTGTCCATTAATAAGAATTGTCATAACTTTTAAAATCTGTCAATATGATAAATATATTTAGGCATGTTTTATCATCCTTTTTGTGCCCAGTCGCTCAGTTGTGTCTGACTCTTCACAACCCTTTGGGCTGTAGCCTGCCTGGCTCCTCTGTCCAGGGATTTTTCAGGCAAGAATACTACGTGGGTTGCCATTTCCTCTTCCAAAGGATCTTCTTAACCCAGGGATTGAACTAGCATCTCCTGCATTGCAGGTGAATTCTTTACCTCTGAGACAGTGGGAAAGTCCTAAACTCATTCCCAAGAATTTCATTGAAAATTAATTTTAATAACTATTTAAATGGTGACTGCAGGCATGAAATTAAAACACGCTTGCTCCTTGGAAGAAAACCTATGACAAACCTAGACAGCATGTTGAAAGGCAGAGGCATTACTTTGCCTACAAAGCTCTAGATAGTCAAAGCTATTGTTTTCCCAGTAGTCTTGTATGGATGTGAGAGTTGGACCATAAAGAAGGATGAGCACTAAATAACTGATGCTTTTGAAATGTGGTGATGAAGAAGACTCTTGAAAGTCCTTTGGACAGGACGGAGATCAATACAATCAATCTTAAAGGAAATCAACCCTGAATATTCATTGGAAGGACTGATGCTGAGACTAAAGCTCCAGTAATTTGGCCACCTGATGTGAAGAACTGACTCACTGGAAAAGATCTTGATGCTGGGAAAGATTGAGGCCAGGAGGAGAAGGGGGGTAACAGAGTATGAGATGGTTGGATGGCATCGTTGATTCAACAGACATGAGTTTGAGCAAACTCTAGGAGATAGTGAAGGGAAGTCTGGCATGCTGCAGTCCATGGAGTCACAAAAGAGTCTGACAAGACTTAGCAACTGAACAACAACAACAGTTCAAAATATGTGTGTAGAGCTCCAAGGAGAATTTTGAAATGGAGAGACACAGGTGGTGAAATGAACTAGAGAGATAATGATAGGAGGAAAACAAGATGACAGAGAATGACAAATATCATATGATTCTGTCATATTCCACTTACATGTGGAACCAAAAAAAAAAAAAAAAGAAAAGAAAATACACATATGGTTACCAAAGGTGTAAGGGTGTAGAGAAGGATGGATTAGGAGTTTGGGATTAATCTGTACACACTACTATAATATATGCTAATATGTACAACCAACAAGAACCTACTGTATAGCACAGAGACCCATACTCAATGTTTTGCAAAACCTACATGAGAAAAGACTGAAAAAGGAGATACATATCACTTTGCTATAACCTGAAACTAATACAACGTTGTTAATCTACTATACTTCAATACAAATAAGTAAATAAATAAAGTCTCTTGTTCTAATCTCATGCTCATCAAACACCATTATGAAAAATATATGATTTCCTGTGTTAGTGTGTCTACAGGAAGAGAGTATAAGAAGATCTCTATCTATGACAGAGAGACTTTAAGTTGCAAATTAATAAATTGGCATCCTAACGTTATTTGTCAGCTCCAGAAGTTCAGTCAATATGAACCATATTTAGGAAAGCAGAAACCCCCCCACTCAGGGTGCTGACTTATCAGGCTAATACACGAACACAATGTTTGACTGTGAGTACCGATAGAAGTAAGCCAATGGGCCCATTCCAGGCTACATCTCCATATATCTTGGTACTGTAAACCTTTCCTTCCTGAAATTACAATGTCTATTTTGTCGTGTTTTCATCCTATGTTTAATGAATGTTTTCACTGAAATAATCAGTACATATAACCTTAAGCCAGAAAAAAAAAAAAAAGCATTTAAATTGACCCTCCCTTATATCACCACTCTAATGACAAATTGTACTCATTTTTCTTTCTCTCATGTGAGATCATCACTATTCTAAGAAGATTTTTTTGGTGTGTACCATTTTAAAGTCTTTTTTTTAATTGATTTATGTTTTCTTGAAGGATAATTGCTTTACAGAATTTTGTTGTTTTCTGTCAAACCTCAACATGAATCAGCCATTGATATACATATATCCTCTCCCTTTTGAATCTCTCTCCCCATCCCAACCCTCTAGGCTGATACAGAGCTCCTGTTTGAGTTTTCTGAGCCATACAGCAAATTCCCATTTGGTGATTGCAGCCATAAAATTAAAAAACGCTTACTCCTTGGAAGGAAAGTTATGACCAACCTAGATAGCATATGAAAAAGCAGAGACATCACTTTGCCAACAAAGGTCTGCCTAGTCAAGGCTATGGTTTTTCCAGTGGTCATGGATGTATGTGAGAGTTGAACTGTGAAGAAAGCTGAGCACCGAGAAATTGATGCTTTTGAACTGTGGTGTCGGAGAAGACTCTTGAGAGTCCCTTGGACTGCAAGGAGATCCAACCAGTCCATCCTAAAGGAGATCAGTCCTGGGTGTTCCTTGGAAGGACTGATGCTGAAACTGAAACTCCAATACTTTGGCCACCTCATGTGAAGAGCTGACTCATTGGAAAAGACCCTGATGCTGGGAGGGATTGGGGACAGGAGAAGAAGGGGACAACAGAGGATGAGATGGTTGGATGGCATTACTGACTCGATGGACATGAGTTTGAGTAAACTCCGGGAGCTGTTTTTGGACAGGGAGGCCTGGCATGCTGTGATTCATAGGGTCGCAAAGAGTCGGACAAGACTGAGCGAATGAACTGAACTGATCTAGTTTACATATGGTAATATAAGTTTCTATGTTGCTCTTTCCATTTAAAGTCTTTATTGAATTGGTTACAATATTGCTTTTGTTTTATGTTTTAGTTTTTCTGTCCCAAGACATGTGGGATCTGAGCTCCCTGACCAGGGATCAAACTTGCATCCCTTGCATTGGAAGATGAAGTCTTAACCACTGGACCATCAGAGAGAAGCCCATCACTACTTTAATTAGTGTAATTTTAAATGTTGCATATCCTTTTAAGGAATAACATTCACAGTAGTCCATGAAAAATATTTCTTGCATAGACAGTTTATGAATATTTACCAATTTCATTTATTTGATTTTACTTCTCAAATACTCAATCATTTCTTTCATTATCTTCAATGAAAGAAGTACCTCTTGGATATATGGCTTATAATAACTAAGATATCCATTACTTAAATGAAGAGAAAGTGTCCTGCTAAATATTAAAAATTTTATGGAAATAGATTTATCTCATTGAAATGAATAGTAACCTTAAAAGTTAATCTTTCATGGTACATTTTTAATAAAAGAGTATATTTTCAAATGTCCCACTGAAATAAAGAAGTATTACAGAAAAATGAGTTTCATATGTACTATACATTTAAAAGAAATGGAAAAATTACACTATACTTCAGAAATAATTATTACTTTCTCCTCATATAGGAATGAACAAGTTATGTTGGATGTCTTATCTCCTGAATTATTCTAGGAAAATATATTTAACATCTGAGATGTCAATGTTCCACATGAAATGGGAACATGTTATAATTTTCAGTTTCACATTGTATCACGTAAGTGGAATGCATTTTTTGGAAGACTAGCTAAGGAGATCTGATCTCCTTTACATTTTAGCTTCTCTAAGTCTTGGCTGTTCCCATTGTCTCTTGACAACATGTTTACATAAATTCTTATATGAAATTAGAGTTTACAGGCTAGAATTGTGATTGAAACTCACATGGATAACTTCCATGTGATTCTTGCAACAAGAAAATTCTCCTAAACATGAACAAATCACAGGAATATAACAGGCTACACATCCCTTGACAACTGAAGGTTTTTGGAAGTCTTATGCATCTTGATATAAAGAAACTCCCAATAGCTATCTTATAAAGTATACAATCTTTTGATAGAACTATATTCTTTATGAAATGCTGATTAGCTAATCCAAGAAAAAAAAAGACCTACTACTACTCTTCTCTTTATAAATGAGTTTTGTATGTGTACTAAAATTGATGTTTAATATTAGGTTGAAGTTATGCCAGTTTCTTCCCTTTCTCCCTCCTTCTCTTCATTCCTTTATTCTTTCTTTCCTTCCTTCCTCTTTTCTCTCTGTGAAATATATTTTACTAGAATTTAGATGGTAACTCAACCCGACCTATTTCCTCTATTTCCTATAAAAAGGTTTTTGAACTGGAAAAGGATTGAGATCTAAGGAAATTGGCAGCATGAGGAAACAAGCTGATATAAAGTTACACTAAAACTAGGGTTAGAGGCTGCACTGGTGCATTCAAGAAACAAATACATCTTTTGAGAAATCAATGGCTCAACTTTTTGTCTTCCTTTAATCCATCAAGAAAGTATATCATATTGTTAATATTCATGCAAAACTATTATTCAGTAGAAAAGATTTCCATTGAAGAGTGACCTTCTTATTTCCCAGCAAAGACTGAATGAAGCACTTACTGGGCATGGATACACATACCATAGAAATCTCAGAGGCAAGAGGCATGGATTGGAGCAAATTGTGCTGTCTGGCTATGAAAAACCTAGAAAAATTTAAAACATGGCTTGTGTTATAATTTCTAACATCTGTAATATAAAAGAATTTTATGGTATCTGGCTGTTTGACCAGATTTAAATGTAAAGTTTTGGAATCAGACAGACATAGCTATAAACTTTTCACAAGTCTGAGTACATAATAAAAGAAAACATTTCTAATAAAAATACTAAAGCCCTTTTTTTTCCCCCAGAATTTATCACAAATGTTCCCTTCAGTTCCCATTTCCAGCATCTAATTTATTCTCTTAACAACTGTAGCTTGAACAAATAATACTGATCTCTGCACCTCAAGTTTAAGTTCTACCCAATTAATTCCTCACACTGCCTCCAGAATAGTCTGAAAAATAATACCTTTGCTCAGTTTATCTAAAAAAGTCCTTAAAATAAACTATTAATAACTCAGGGTAAACTGGATTCAAAAACTTTGATAATCAGGCACCTATATACCATCTTAATTTCAATTTCTTATCTTTATATGCACACAGTCTCCAACCTAGTTTAACTGGTTTCCCGCTGATGTAAATAATTTTTAAAATCAGTCTTATCTCCACAGTTACTTGTACTCTTCCCAACTGTACGTATCTCCCATTTTGGTCTATATTTTAAATTTTATTCTTTTTTAAAATTTACTTCAGAATCATAACTTAGCTGAATTCTTTGTGAAATACCTGATTCAAAGAAATCTCTCTTCTCATCCCAAGAACATAGCTTTAAGTCACCTATATCTGACTATTGTTTACCGTTAGTCATATATTCAGCATTTTATATATGACTTTATAATATTAGTTAAAAATTTTTCATATGTCCCTTTACCTCCTCAATTTTAGTGATGTGTTAAATGGTTCAGTGCTCTGCTTTTATTATGTTCTCAGTGCTATTGGTTTATTGATTTATATATTTATCAGTATAATTGATAATATCAAGAACCATTAGTTATTGATACTATTTTATCTTATATTCCATCAAACTTCTCACTGCAAAAATCAAAATGGAGGCCTGGATTTAGTATTTAGGGTATTTTATATCATATTAGAATAGTGTTGATTATGTGAAATGAATATACTAATACAATATGACTTCAATTTGGAACATCAGCAGTTGTTTTCTTTTGTTCTGAATTCCTGAATTTGTTAAAGCAATCTTTATGTTTTCAAGAATGAATAAATGCTCCCTAAACAGAAAACATAATCAAATATAACTGAGTTGCTTTATTATATCCCAGAAAAACAATATATAATGCTACTATATTTATATTATATAATTTTTTTTTATGGAATATATTTCACATTTTAGTAAGAGTATACAGAAAATAAATTTGAAAGAGATACATTAACATGTAACTAGTATAATATTAATTTTCTGGGTGGTAGGTTACGTTATTTTAGTGTTTTTTAATTTTTTTTTTAATTTTTTTATTAGTTGGAGGCTAATTACTTCACAACATTTCAGTGGGTTTTGTCATACATTGATATGAATCAGCCATAGATTTACACTTATTCCCCATCCCGATCCCCCCTCCCATCTCCCTCTCCACCCGATTCCTCTGGGTCTTCCCAGTGCACCAGGCCGGAGCACTTGTCTCATGCATCCCACCTGGGCTGGTGATCTGTTTCACCATAGATAGTATACATGCTGTTCTTTTGAAACATCCCACCCTCACCTTCTCCCACAGAGTTCAAAAGTCTGTTCTGTATTTCTGTGTCTCTTTTTCTGTTTTGCATATAGGGTTATCGTTACCATCTTTCT
Source organism: Cervus elaphus (assembly GCF_910594005.1). NCBI lineage: Eukaryota > Metazoa > Chordata > Mammalia > Artiodactyla > Cervidae > Cervus > Cervus elaphus. The sequence continues at coordinate 21,562,062 of NC_057829.1, read as the reverse complement.
AAATTCCATATATATGTGTTAGTATGCTGTAATGTTCTTTATCTTTCTGGCTTACTTCACTCTGTATAAGGGGCTCCAGTTTCATCCATCTCATTAGGACTGGTTCAAATGAATTCTTTTTGACGGCTGAGTAAAATTCCATGGTGTATATGTACCACAGCTTCCTTATCCATTCATCTGCTGATGGGCATCTAGGTTGCTTCCATGTCCTGGCTATTATAAACAGTGCTGCGATGAACATTGGGGTGCACGTGTCTCTTTCAGATCTGGTTTCCTCAGTGTGTATGCCCAGAAGTGGTATTGCTGGGTCATATGGCAGTTCTATTTCCAGTTTTTTAAGGAATCTCCACACTGTTTTCCATAGTGGCTGTACTAGTTTGCATTCCCACCAACAGTGTAAGAGGGTTCCCTTTTCTCCACAGCCTCTCCAGCATTTATTGCTTGTAGACTTTTGGATAGCAGCCATCCTGACTGGTGTGTAATGGTACCTCATTGTGGTTTTGATTTGCATTTCTCTAATAATGAGTGATGTTGAGCACCTTTTCATGTGTTTGTTAGCCATCTGTATGTCTTCTTTGGAGAAATGTCTGTTTAGTTCTCTGGCCCATTTTTTGATTGGGTCATTTATTTTTCTGGAATTGAGCTGCAGGAGTTGCTTGTATATTTTTGAGATTAATCCTTTGTCTGTTTCTTCATTTGCTATTATTTTCTCCCAATCTGAGGGCTGTCTTTTCACCTTACTTATAGTTTCCTTTGTAGTGCAAAAGCTTTTAAGTTTCATTAGGTCCCATTTGTTTAGTTTTGCTTTTATTTCCAATATTCTGGGAGGTGGGTCATAGAGGATCTTGCTGTGATTTATGTCGGAGAGTGTTTTGCCTATGTTCTCCTCTAGGAGTTTTATAGTTTCTGGTCTTACATTTAGATCTTTAATCCATTTTGAGTTTATTTTTGTGTATGGTGTTAGAAAGTGTTCTAGTTTCATTCTTTTGCAAGTGGTTGACCAGTTTTCCCAGCACCACTTGTTAAAGAGGTTGTCTTTTTTCCATTGTATATCCTTGCCTCCTTTGTCAAAGATAAGGTGTCCATAGGTTCATGGATTTATCTCTGGGCTTTCTATTCTGTTCCATTGGTCTATATTTCTGTCTTTGTGCCAGTACCACACTGTCTTGATGACTGTGGCTTTGTAGTAGAGTCTGAAGTCAGGCAGGTTGATTCCTCCAGTTCCATTCTTCTTTTTCAAGATTACTTTGGCTATTCGAGGTTTTTTGTATTGCCATACAAATTGTGAAATTCTTTGGTCTAGTTCTGTGAAAAATACCGTTGGTAGCTTGATAGGGATTGCATTGAATCTATAGATTGCTTTGGGTAGAATAGCCATTTTGACAATATTGATTCTTCCAATCCATGAACACGGTATGTTTCTCCATCTGTTTGTGTCCTCTTTGATTTCTTTCATCAGTGTTTTATAGTTTTCTATGTATAGGTCTTTTGTGTCTTTAGGTAGATATACTCCTAAGTATTTTATTCTTTTTGTTGCAATGGTGAATGGTATTGTTTCCTTAATTTCTCTTTCTGTTTTTTCATTGTTAGTATATAGGAATGCAAGGGATTTCTGTGTGTTGATTTTATATCCTGCAACTTTACTATATTCATTGATTAGTTCTAGTAATTTTCTGGTAGAGTCTTTAGGGTTTTCTATATAGAGGATCATGTCATCTGCAAACAGTGAGAGTTTCACTTCTTCTTTTCCTATCTGGATTCCTTTTACTTCTTTTTCTGCTCTGATTGCTGCGGCCAAAACTTCCAACACTATGTTGAACAGTAGTGGTGAGAGTGGGCACCCTTGTCTTGTTCCTGATTTCAGGGGAAATGCTTTCAATTTTTCACCATTGAGGGTGATGCTTGCTGTGGGTTTGTCATATATAGCTTTTATTATGTTGAGGTATGTTCCTTCTATTCCTGCTTTTTGGAGAGTTTTAATCATAAATGAGTGTTGAATTTTGTCAAAGGCTTTCTCTGCATCTATTGAGATAATCATATGGTTTTTATCTTTCAATTTGTTAATGTGGTGTATTACATTGATTGATTTGCGGATATTGAAGAATCCTTGCATTCCTGGGATAAAGCCCACTTGATCGTGGTGTATGATTTTTTTAATATGTTGTTGGATTCTGTTTGCTAGAATTTTGTTAAGGATTTTTGCATCTATGTTCATCAGTGATATTGGCCTGTAGTTTTCTTTTTTTGTGGCATCTTTGTCTGGTTTTGGAATTAGGGTGATGGTGGCCTCACAGAATGAGTTTGGAAGTTTACCTTCTTCTGCAATTTTCTGGAAGAGTTTGAGTAAGGTAGGTGTTAGCTCTTCTCTAAATTTTTGGTAGAATTCAGCTGTGAAGCCATCTGGTCCTGGGCTTTTGTTTGCTGGAAGATTTTTGATTACAGTTTCGATTTCCTTGCCTGTGATGGGTCTGTTAAGATCTTCTATTTCTTCCTGGTTCAGTTTTGGAAAGTTATACTTTTCTAAGAATTTGTCCATTTCATCCAAGTTGTCCATTTTATTGGCATAGAGCTGCTGGTAGTAGTCTCTTATGATCCTTTGTATTTCAGTGTTGTCTGTTGTGATCTCTCCATTTTCATTTCTAATTTTGTTAATTTGGTTCTTCTCTCTTTGTTTCTTAATGAGTCTTGCTAATGGTTTGTCAATTTTGTTTATTTTTTCAAAAAACCAGCTTTTAGCTTTGTTGATTTTTGCTATGGTCTCTTTAGTTTCTATTGCATTTATTTCTGCCTTAATTTTTAAGATTTCTTTCCTTCTGCTAACCCTGGGGTTCTTCATTTCTTCCTTCTCTAATTGCTTTAGGTGTAGAGTTAGGTTATTTATTTGGCTTTTTTCTTGTTTCTTGATGTAAGCCTGTAATGCTATGAACCTTCCCCTTAGCACTGCTTTTACAGTGTCCCATAGGTTTTGGGTTGTTGTGTTTTCATTTTCATTCATTTCTATACATATTTTGATTTCTTTTTTGATTTCTTCTATGATTTGTTGGTTATTCAGAAGCGTGTTATTTAGCCTCCAGGTGTTTGAATTTTTAACAATTTTTTTCCTGTAATTGAGATCTAATCTTACTGCACTGTGGTCAGAAAAGATGACTGGAATGATTTCAATTTTTTTGAATTTTCAAAGACCAGATTTATGGCCCAGGATGTGATCTATTCTGGAGAAGGTTCCGTGTGCACTTGAGAAAAAGATGAAGTTGATTGTTTTGGGGTGAAATGTCCTATAGATATCAATTAGGTCTAGCTGGTCCATTGTGTCATTTAAAGTTTGTGTTTCCTTGTTAATTTTCTGTTTAGTTGATCTATCCATAGTTGTGAGTGGGGTATTAAAGTCTCCCACTATTATTGTGTTACTATTAATTTCCTCTTTCATACTCGTTAGTGTTTGCCGTACATATTGCGGTGCTCCTATGTTGGGTGCATATATATTTATAATTGTTATATCTTCTTCTTTGATTGATCCTTAGATCATTATGTAGTGTCCTTCTTTGTCTCTTTTCACAGCTTTTATTTGAAAGTCTATTTTATCTGATATGAGTATTGCGACTCCTGCTTTCTTTTGGTCTCCATTTGCATGAAATATTTTTTTCCAGCCCTTCACTTTTAGTCTGTATGTATCTCTTGTTTTGAGGTGGGTCTCTTGTAGACAGCATATATGGGGGTCTTGTTTTTGTATCCATTCAGCCAATCTTTGTCTTTTGGTTGGGGCATTCAACCCATTTACATTTAAGGTAATTATTGATAGGTGTGGTCCCGTTGCCATTTACTTTGTTGTTTTGGGTTCACGTTTATACAACCTTTCTGCATTTCCTGTCTAGAGAAGATCCTTTAGCATTTGTTGAAGAGCTGGTTTGGTGGTGCTGAATTCTCTCAGCTTTTGCTTATCTGTAAAGCTTTTGAGTTCTCCTTCATATCTGAATGAGATCCTTGCTGGATACAGTAATCTAGGTTGTAGGTTATTCTCTTTCATTACTTTCAGGACGTCCTGCCATTCCCTTCTGGCCTGGAGGGTTTCTATTGATAGGTCAGCTGTTATCCTTATGGGAATCCCTTTGTGTGTTATTTGTTGTTTTTCCCTTGCTGCTTTTAATATTTGTTCTTTGTGTTTGATCTTTGTTAGTTTGATTAATATGTGTCTTGGGGTGTTTCGCCTTGGGTTTATCCTGTTTGGGACTCTCTGGGTTTCTTGGACTTGGGTGGCTATTTCCTTCCCCATTTTAGGGAAGTTTTCAGCTATTATCTCCTCGAGTATTTTCTCATGGCCTTTCTTTTTGTCTTCTTCTTCTGGAACTCCTATGATTAGAATGTTGGGGCGTTTCACATTGTCCCAGAGGTCCCTGAGGTTGTCCTCATTTCTTTTGATCCTTTTTTCTTTTTTCCTCTCTGCTTCATTTATTTCCACCATTTTATCTTCTACCTCACTTATCCTATCTTCTGCCTCCGTTATTCTACTCTTGGTTCCCTCCAAAGTCTTTTTGATCTCATTCATTGCATTGTTCATTTTTAATTGACTCTTTTTTATTTCTTCTAGGTCTTTATTAAACAATTCTTGTATCTTTTCAATCTTTGTCTCCAGGCTATTTATCCTTAACTCCATTTTGTTTTCAAGATTTTGGATCATTTTTATTATCATTATTCTAAATTCTTTTTCAGGTAGATTCCCTATCTCCTCCTCTTTTGTTTGACTTGGTGGGCATTTTTCATGTTCCTTTACCTGTTGGGTATTTCTTTGCCTTTTCATCTTGTTTAGATTGCTGTGTCTGGAGTGGACTTTCTGTATTCTGGAGGTCTGTGGTTCCTTTTTATTGTGGAGGATTTACCCAGTGGGTGGGGTTAGACGATTGGCTTGTCAAGGTTTCCCGGTTAGGGAAGCTTGCGTCAGTGTACTGGTGCATGGAACTTGATTTCTTCTTTTTGGAGAGCAATGGAGTGCCCAGTAATGAGTTTTGAGATGGGTCTATGTGTTAGGTGTCACCTTGGGCAGCCTGTATATTAATGGCGAAAAGATTCTCCCCTGTTAGGGACACCCAGAGAGGTTCACAGAGTTACATGAACAGGAGAAAAGGGAGGAGGGAGATAGAGATGAGCAGGAGGAGAAAAAGGGGGACTCAAGAGGGGAGAGACAGATCTACGCAGCTGTCTGTTCCCAGAGTGTTCTCCGTATCTCAGACACCTACAAGGATTCACAGAATTGGATTGGGAAGAGAAGGGGAAAGGAGGAAATAGAGGTGTTCTGAGGTAGAAAACAGAGAGTCAAGATTGGGAGAGAATAATCTTCGGTTTAAAGATAGGGCTTCTCTTTTTTTTTTTTTTTGGTAAGGTTATAGTGTAGTGAAAATGAAAATGAAGAGTAGTAGAGGAGTACTACAGGACTTTAAAAGAAATAAGAGAAACAGAAAAATAGAAAATAAAAGAGAAAATGGAAAGGAAAAAAAAGAAGAAAAAAGAAAAAAAAGAAAAAGAAAAAAAGAAAAAAAAAAAAACAAAAAAAAAGAAAGAAAGAAAAAAAAAATTTTTTTTCCCCTAATTAAAAAATCGTAAAAATCTATGAAAATGAAAGTTAAGGAGTAATGGGGGAGTAATAGGGAATTTTAAAGGAAAATAAAAGAGAAAAAATAAAAAAGAAAAAATATAAAAAGAAAAAAAAATTTTTTTTTTTTTTCCTTACTTAGAAAAAAAAAGTAAAAATATATCTAGGAGTTTCTCTGGAGCTGTTGCAGTCAGTGTGGGTTCGGCTCAGTTTCAGATAGCTCCTCGTTCCAGCTTACACTTCTCGATATCTACAGGGCCCTTCCGGTGAAGTCGGTGTTTTCTACAGGGATTTTAATCTTTTGCACCAGTCCCTTCTGAAGCGGTTCCCTTTGTTTATTTGGCTTCTGTTTGCCGGTCTCTTCAGAGCCTCATTTCCGCCCTGACACAGGCGGGCGGAGGTGGACTCTTATTCAGTTAGCTAGTTCCGTTGCGCTGCTGGGAGGGGCTGACGCTGCGGGGATGGGCTGGCCCTGCGGGGGCGGGCTGGCGCTGCCGGGAGGGGCTGACGCTGCTTTCTCCGTCTGCGCTGCTCAGGCTCCCGGCTGTTCTATATGGAGCGCGCCCCGCGCTGCGCTAGGTTCCAGCCCTCGGGTGTTACACAAAAGCGCGGAAGGAAAAGCTGCGCCTGGTCTCTGTGCCTTCCCCGTCAGAGCGGTCCAGGCAGCGAGGGGCTTGATGGGCGCACTATCCCCAAGTGTGGCGCACTCACTCCCTTCCGCACCCAGTCTCAGTTTCCGCTGGCGCCAGTCGGGTGCGCGCGCCTTCCGCCCTCTGCGTCCCCAGCCCCAGTCCCCGCCCGCGCCGGTCGGGTGCCTGCGCCCTGTGTCTCGCCGCGACCTTCCCCTCCCCCCTGCCTCCTGCCTCCGGCGGGGCTGGGCGGGTCCGCAGCCTGCGACCTCTTCTTGGGACTTTCTCCGTCCCTTTGTTCTGCGAACTGCCGGCAGTGTGTTCCGGCCGGTTAATTTTCTCTCTTTTGGTCTCCCACAGTTCAAGTTGGCACCTCACAGAAGCGCCCTCCGATTGTCCTCACGGCACTCAGGCCCGGACCCTAGCCCAAGCAAGGCCGCCTAAGACTCCCTTCCCGGGACGGGTCTCCGTCCTTAGCTCTTTTGTCTCACTTTTTATCTTTTATATTTTGTCCTACCTCCTTTCGAAGACAATGGTCTGCTTTTCTGGGCGCCTGATGTCCTCAGCTAGCGATCAGAAGTTGTTTTGTGAGGTTTGCTCTGCATTCAGTTATTCTTTTGATGAATTTGTAGGAGAGAAAGTGGTCTCCCCGTCCTACTCCTCCGCCATCTTGGCTCCTCCCTATATTATATAATTTTTATGTGGCTAAAAAAAAACAGTTAATTGTAACAAAATAGATAATAATAAATACACAAATCCCAGTTTATATATGAGATTTTAACAAATAATGAAGATGACATTTTAATAAATGAGGAATATTACTGACTATTGAATAAATGATGCTGGTATCTATCTGACAAAAACTGAATTTACACTCTTATCTTAAAATAAGAATATAAAAATAAAGTTGGTTAAAACCTAAATATAAAAAATAAAACAAATTTCCATAAGAAATCTTAGAAGGCTACATGAGCTATTATAGAAAGAGCGAAGTTATTAACTAAAACTATAGGCTCAGAAGTTTTATATAACAAATAAATATACTTAACTATATCTATATATTTTAATAAAACATATGGTAATTGAGATTACAAATTAAAATGATATGAAAAAATCTATTAAAATACAAAATGTATTCAGCAATTCCATTTCTAACAATGTGTCTCATAGAAAGGAAAGTATACAGATATTTATTACGTATTATTTATGTTGGCCCCAAATACTCAAAACACAGCTAACTTCTATTAATAGTTAAATGGTTTAATGCATTTTACTATGTGCATATTTAGAAATATCAGTAAGTCTTTCAGAAGAATTAATTAGAGGATATCAGGTGGCTTAAAGAGGTCCTTCTATTGTATACAGAGGTGAAGTGAAGCCAAGTCGCTCAGTCATATCCAACTCCGTGATCCGATGTACTGTAGCCTGCCAGGCTCCTCCGTCCATGGGATTTTTCAGGCAAGAACACTGGAGTGGGTTGCCATTTCCTTCTCCAGGGAATCTTCCCGACCCAGGGATCGAATCCAGGTCTCCCTCACTGGAGGCAGACTCTTTACTATTGGAGACACCTTTGATGTGAGCTTATATTGTGTATATGAGTGTAAACAACAAGATACTAAACTTGTACAATTTGATATTGCTTATATAAAAGCAAAAATAAAATGTATATATTTATTTGCAATAAGCATTTGTCATATTTCACATAGTATATAATTGATAAGTATATAGAAAACATGGAAAGTAAATATTGCTTTGGTAATATGAAGTACTTGGGTGTTCAATAGCAACTTATTAGAGGAAGAAGTGTTTAAAAAATAAGCAAAAGGGAAATGGAATGAAATTAGCTTCTAAAAATACAATGATGTATGTACATTACTTTGCCAACAAAGGTCCATCTAGTCAAAGCTATAGTTTTTCCAGTAGTCATGTATGGATATGAGAGTTGGACTACAAAGATATCTAAGTGCCCAAGAACTGATGCTTTTGAACTGTGTTGTTAGAGAAGACACTTGAGAGTCCCTTGGACTGCAAGGAGATCCAACCAGTCCATCCTAAAGGAGATCAATCCTGAATACTCATTGGAAAGACTGATGCTGAAGCTGACACTCCAGTACTTTGGCCACCTAATGTTTACATATGCATACCACAGTATACAAATTATATACTTGGAACATAATTGAAACATATCTGTACTACGCCTTTTTAATATGCTGTCTAGGTTGGTCATAACTTTCCTTCCAAGGAGTAAGCATCTTTTAATTTCATGGCTGCAGTCACCATCTGCACTGGTTTTGGAGCCCAAAAAAATAAATAAATAAAGTCTAACACTGTTTCCACGGTCTCCCCATCTATTTCCCATGAGCTGATGGGACCAGATGCCATGATCTTAGTTTTCTGAATGTTAAGCTTTAAGCCAACTTTTTTTACTCTCCTCTTTCACTTTCATCAAGAGGCTCTTTAGTTCTTCACTTTCTGCAATAAGGGTGGTGTCATCTTCATATCTGAGGTTATTGATATTTCTCCCGGCAATCTTGATTCCAGCTTGTGCTTCTTCCAGCCCAGCGTTCCTCATGATGCACTCTGCATATAAATTAAATAAGCAGGGTGACAATATACAGCCTTGACGCACTCCTTTCCCTATGTGGAACCAGTCTGTTGTTCCAAGACCAGTTCTAATTGTTGCTTCCTGATCTGCATACAGGTTTCTCAAGAGGCAGGTCAGGCGGTCTGGTATTCCCATCTCTTTCAGAATTTTCCACAGTTTATTGTGGTCCACACAGTCCAAGGCTTTGGCATAGGGTCCATCTGGTTAAGGCTATGGGGTTTCCAGTGGTCATGTATGGATGTGAGAGTTGGACTGGGAAGAAAGCTGAGTGCTGAAAAATTGATGCTTTTGAACTGTGGTGTTGGAGAAGACTCCTGAGAGTCCCTTGGACTGCAAGGAGGTCCAGCCAGTCCATCCTAAAGGAGATCAGTCCTGAGTGTTCATTGGAAGGACTGATGCTGAAGCTGAAACTCCAGTACTTTGGCCACCTCATGTGAAGAGTTGACTCACTGGAAAAGATCCTGATGCTGGGAGGAATTGGGGGCAGGAGGAGAAGGGGAGGACAGAGGATGAGATGGCTGGATGGCATCACCGACTCGATGGACATGAGTTTGAGTAAACTCTGGAAGTTGGTGATGGATAGGGAGGTCTGGTGTTCTCCGATTCATGGGGTGGCAAAGAGTTGAACAGGACTGAGTGACTGAATTGAGTTAAACTGAACTGAATTGTACTATGCCAAAGTCTCTGACTACACAAACTCATGTCCACTGAGTCGGTGATGCCATCCAACAATCTCATCCTCTGTCATCCCCTTCTCCTCCCGCCTTCCATCTTTCCCAGCATTAGGATATTTTCAAATGAGTCAGTTCTTTGCATCAGGTGGCCAAAGCATTGAAGTTTCAGTTTCAGCATCAGTCCTTCCAATGAATATTCAGGACTGATTTCCATTAGGATTGACTGGTTGGATCTCGCACCAGTCCAAGAGACTTACAAGAATCTTCTCCAACATCACAGTTCAAAGGCATCCATTCTTCAGTGCTCAGCTTTCTTTATAGTCCAAACCTCACATCCATACATGACTACTGGAAAAACCATAGCTTTGACTAGATAGATCTTTGTTGGCAAAGTACTGTCTCTGCTTTTTAATATGCTGTCTAGTTTGGTCATAATTTCTCTCCCAAGCTGCAAGCATCTTTTAATTTTGTGGCTACAGCCACCATCAGAATTGATTCTGGAGCACCACAAAATAAAAGTCTGTCACTGGTTCCATTGTTTCTCCATCTGTTTGCCATGCAGTGATCGGGAGTCTCCGGGAGTTGGTGATGGACAGGGAAGCCTGGTCTGCTGCAGTCCATGGGGTCACAAAGAGTTGGACACTACTGTGCAACTGAACTGAACTGATGTCACATATACTATTGGATATGTGGAATAAATATGAATTATGTGAGTATATATGAAGATATGTTTGTATATGTGTGTGTAGTGTGTGTGTTTATATTTATATGTATATCTTTATAAAGATAAAGATAGAGAGTGAAAATTTTCATAAAGTTAAACGCATTAGGGGGAGTATAAAAGTGATACCACATTTGAGAGGGCATCTACTATATCTGTCCATAATATATGTACCATATTTATCAACACTCAACTTTTAAAATGTGCAATCCGGTAGTAGTTGATTGGAAATTTTTGCTAACATATTTGTAAGCACTTCTTGAAAGGACTTTATATACAGAAATATATATATTGTGAGTAATAAAAATAAAATTAAAATAATTGATTAATTAAAATATAAATGCATGTGGCATTGTAATAGCAACAAAAAAGCACAAGCAGAAGAAAAGTGTAATAGATCAATGGTAAATATATGACAACAATTTAGAAGTATATTAAAAATACATTTGTGCAGTTGGAAAGAATATAGCATTAATAATTATTAGATACTTATAAAATTAAGTGAATATGTAAGCAATCAAAGAATTAGACAAACAAGAAATAAACCAACAAGACTAATAATATTGTAATAACTATGAAATGGTAAGGAGGTAATAATTAAGCAGTTAATGCATAAATAAAAATAGAGGTATTTTTAAAAGCCCAACTTGCATGTATTTTGAGAAGATGAAAATGATATCAATTTTGAGTTTTAGGCAAATAGGCACCATTCCTGAAATTAAATTTGATTGAGTCTTTCTCACAATGCTGATAGCTGTTCAATTCCTTGAAAAGTGAACTGCACAGTATTTTATTGTCTCCACTTCTCTTTAATATTTTTGTGTGTGATGTAAAACAAGAAGTGTCATTTTAGCAATGCCATTGATTCTTTGAGCATAAAATATTAATATAAATGTACATGTTAATAAATAAATTTTCTTAGAAATGAAGTCACTTCTTAACTTTGCTGTAAAGCACTTTCCAAAAATTTGGCTTAATTATTTTATCTGCTAAAGCTAAAACAATTTTGGCTCAATGGTGGAAGAAACACTTCAAATAATGCAGTTGTTCAGGGGGTACTAAGACACAGTCTGGGAGAATAATAGTGGTTGTTAAATACATGTATTTTTTTCATTTTGTTGACTCCACTTTCAAAAATTTCAAGATTTCTCTTATATGAACATGAGTGGTTCTTCATTTATTTAACACTTTTAATACTTTTGTTATATATTATACTGCTTTTAATTGGATTTATCAAAAATAGTTTCTAAATAAAAATGATAAAATGTTACATTCATTAACAAAATTGCATTCATGAACTTCAATTGAAGACTTCATCTGGACTCTGACTTCATTTTCTTTGCACCCAAATATCCAAATATCTCAGATTATCAAGTTTGTGATGAAATGCCATTTCTCCTAAAAGCCTGTCCTGATAAGTTGTCTAAACTCTATATTCTTTGTCCTCCTGCGATATTATGGCTCCTAAATAATTAACTTACTATTATCATATACAGGCTTTCCTGGTGGCTCTGACAGTAAAGAATCTGCCTGCAATGTGGGAGATCTGGGGTGCATCCCTGGGTTGGAAGATTACCTGGAAAAGGGAATGGCAACCCACTCCAGTATTCTTGCCTGGAGAATTCTTTGGACAGAGGAGCCTGGTGGGCTACAGTCCATGGGGTTGCAAAGAGTCAGGCATGACTGAACGACTAACATTATCATATACTATCTTGGACCTAGGGTTTCCATTTTGGGGGATTGTGTTTTTAGAGACCAAAGTCACTATTTCAAAATTGTGTATTTCAGCTCCCCAATATAATTGTGGGCATGCCTTTTATAAATATGTACTTAATGAATATGTGATTAAAAATTAAAAGGCTAAAATTATATTTAACAGAAAAACACTAGATAAATTCTTACTGAATTCAGCACACTTTCTGCTATAGACTGAATTGTGTCTTCTTAAAATGTATACATTGAAATCTTAACCCTCAATGTGAGGGTATTTGTAAATGAGGCCTTTCAGAGGTAATCAGATTTTAGATGATATTATGAAGGTGGGGCCTTCATGATGGGATATATGATAAATTTTACTCAGCACTGTCTTTTTTTTTTTTTAATTTATTTTTTTTTATTAGTTGGAGGCTAATTACTTCACAACATTTCAGTGGGTTTTGTCATACATTGATATGAATCAGCCATAGATTTACACGTATTCCCCATCCCGATCCCCCCTCCCACCTCCCTCTCCACCCGATTCCTCTGGGTCTTCCCAGTGCACCAGGCCGGAGCACTTGTCTCATGCATCCCACCTGGGCTGGTGATCTGTTTCACCATAGATAATATACATGCTGTTCTTTCGAAACATCCCACCCTCACCTTCTCCCACAGAGTTCAAAAGTCTGTTCTGTATTTCTGTGTCTCTTTTTCTGTTTTGCATATAGGATTATCGTTACCATCTTTCTAAATTCCATATATATGTGTTAGTATGCTGTAATGTTCTTTATCTTTCTGGCTTACTTCACTCTGTATAATGGGCTCCAGTTTCATCCATCTCATTAGAACCGATTCAAATGAATTCTTTTTAATGGCTGAGTAATATTCCATGGTGTATATGTACCACAGCTTCCTTATCCATTCATCTGCTGATGGGCATCTAGGTTGCTTCCATGTCCTGGCTATTATAAACAGTTCAGCACTGTCTTTTATCACACTAAACTAGTGTGGTAAAATTAGCTTAAACAGAGCAAACAGATTAGTTTATCCCATATTGGCACAGCTATTGAGAACATGTAAATTGCCCATGCTTACCAGAAAATAAACCATGAAGCTACAATTAGATCAAATGGATGACCATTCTTGAATAAAAATGTAAATGCATTACACATCTATATGTCACTTTCTATACACCAAGCAAAATATCTTAGATTAAATAATTGTTAAAATTAAAACTTTAAAAGAGCTAGGAAAAACAAGAAAACTTTTTAAAGAATACTGGGGTAGAAAGTCTCATTAAGCATGACAACATCCAGAAGTCATACAGGAAAAGGTTATTGCTTGTCAGTGTAAAAATTACAACAAGTAAATTGAGAAAAAGTACTATATTTGAAGAAACTGACTGACCACCAGAGCACTGTCTAAATTATCTTAGGCCCTTGATAAATATTGCTGAATGAATATTCATTCAAGAGAAAGATTCTTATTAATCAATAGAACAAATCGGCCTTTATAAAGTGAAACAGAATATGTGTAGTTTCAAGTAACTGTTACCAAAGCATCTTTCATAACCCACTGAAGAATGAGAAGGAACTTCAGAAATCTGTAAAAAAATGTTTTGAAAAATTTAAAAGAAGCTAAAGAATGGAAAGATATGTGAGAACACTTGTTATACAGGAAAAATATTAGAAAGCACTACAGAAAGTTTTATGAAATCTCTGAATAGATATTTAATATTTATAGAAGTTGAGAAATTAGGTTACACTTGGAGAAATATATGTGGGAGCTTGCATTCGGACAAACATGAAAGTGTGTTAGTCACTCAGTTATGTCTGAGTCTTTGTGAACCCTTGAACTGTAGCCTGCCAGGCTCCTCTGTCCATGGGATTTCCCAGGCATGAACACTGGAGTGGGTTGTCATTCCTTTCTCCAGGTGATCTTCCCAACCCAGGGAGCAAACCCGGGTCTCCTGCATATTTCTCAGATAGTAAAAGTTGGCTCTTTACCGTCTGAGCCACCAGGGAAGCCCTTGGGTAAACATACATCCTTCATTTTCTCATCTAATATATCTCAAGAGTCTTTCCACATCAAAACTAATATGAATTTCTACTATTCTACTTCACATCATAAAATCTTCATATTATTGTAAATATTCGGTCTTTTTTTTTTGGACAATGATAAAAAAAGACATGTTTACAGAAAGAGAAGCAGGTATATATTTTAGTATATATTGCTCTAGTAAGCATCTATTATCCTATCTTAATGTCAGCTTATTACAACACTTATTTTTAGTCACTGGCTTTTAATTTCAAAAAGTTGATACATATAATCATATCTAGGAAGGAAAAGAATTATGAATATTTCAGCCTAGTTTTTTCACTGTTCAGTTCAGTTCAGTTCAGTTCAGTCGCTCAGTCCTGTCCGACTCTTTGCGGCCCCATGAATCACAGCATGCCAGGCCTCCCTGTCCATCACCAACTCCCAGAGTTTACTCAAACTCATGCCCATCGAGTCGGTGATGCCATCCAACCATCTCATCCTCTGTCGTCACCTTCTCCTCCTGCCCCCATTCCCTCCGATAATCAGGGTCTTTTCCAATGAGTCAACTTTTTGCATGAGGTGGCCAAAGTATTGGAGTTTCAGTTTCAGCATCAGTCCTTCCAATGAACACCCAGGACTGATCTCCTTTAGGATGGACTGGTTGGATCTCCTTGCAGTCCAAGGGACTCTCAAAAGTCTTCTCCAACACCACAGTTCAAAAGCATCAATTCTTCAGTGCTCAGCTTTCTTCATGGTCCAACTCTCCCATCCATACATGACCACTGGAAAAACCATAGCCTTGACTAGACGGACCTTTGTTGGCAAAGTAATGTCTCTGCTTTTTAATATGCTATCTAGGTTGGTCATAACTTTCCTTCCAAGGAGTAAGTATCTTTTATGATTTTTTCTTTTTTTTCTAAGGAGTAAGTGTCTTTTAATTTCATGGCTGCAATCACCATCTGCAGTGATTTTGGAGCCCAAAAAAATAAAGTCTGACACTCTAAATGCTTACTTACTATGGATATGCAATACAAGTGAATCCTTTTTCTGTATTTATTATTGTTGTTAACTTGTTGGTTTTTACTTTTCTTTTGTTTTTGATAAGCCCCTATTGCCCAGTGATAAGGAAGGAAAATTTGTTGGCCTTTGCAAAATGTCTACTTTATATACAAGCACAGCCATGATGTACTGGGCTAGATAGGTTTGCCGCCCTCTAGCAACTTACTTGAAAAATCAGTCTTTGACAAAATATTGGTTCTAATATAATGCAGATAAAATACTTGTGTGTTTAATTTACTAGAACAGAAATTGTCAGATGAAGAACTTCCCTAAGAACTCTGCTTTAAATCGCTTCTAAAAACATTTAAGACATTGCTGAAATGGCTATATCTGCGGTTTCATGATTAGAATACCTCCCTGCATAACAACTGATTTCTATGGCTTAACTGAAGGTAGATGATATCCAGATTTATTATATAACAAAAATTATATTTTGCTTCCATGGGCATCTTGTTCTGAAGCCTTCTTGTGTTATCCAATACTGCAAGCAACTCTTTTCCTTTAATCCATCCCAAACTCTGTTTTCATAATCTATTTTTCTTTCCTTCACTCTAGATGATGCACCTTGAGCCAAAACTGGAAAGGATCTCATGAATTATCAATTGCATCCCTTTCAGATGGATGGTTGACTTTATGTTCTTTTTAAATATTCACATTACAATGTTTACTTTAGTCAGACATTAGCTTCAAGCCTTCTATATTATGTGCTCTTCTCAGTATGACAAGTCCAGTGGAATTTCAGACATTAGCTACGGAGAAAAGAATTTGACAATGTGAACTTTGCAGTACTCACTGTCTACTATAGTATTTGTTCAATAGAAACATAACATGAGACTTGTAGATAGTCTTAAATATTCTAGTAGTCACTCTAAAAAAATAGAAAATAAATTTAATTTTAATAAAGTATTTTAATTAAATATATTCAAAACATTACCATTATCAAAATTATTAATGAGTTATTGTGCATTTTGAGGGAGGGGGACTTTGCTGGTGACTCAGAAAGTAAAGAATTTACCTGCAAGGCAGAAGACCTGGGTTTGATCATTGGGTCGGGAAGAGCCCTTGGAGAAGGGAATAGCTACCCACTCCAGTATTCTTGCGTTTTTTTTTTTTTTTTCTTTACTGTACTAACTCATTGAAATCCATACATATGACACATCTCAATTCAAATTACCCACTTTTTAAGTGTTCCATGCCAACAAAGGCTATCATATTGCCTAGTGGCCATCATAGTGGTCAGTGCAGGTCTAGAAGGTGACTTAATGAGACAGAATTGCTCAAGAAATCTAAGATCTATTCTCTACAAACAGCTTGGGGATCTGCAGAGGAACTGGACAAGCAGTTTGGTATCACAGGAGATGCGTAAAGTATCAAGAGATTATGACTGCAAGAGTCTGTGTCCTAACCAGGTCTTTCATGATGAGATGTAGGATCCATGTCTCTGTTTGCAGTTCTTTTGTCAGAGCTTTCATAAGAACTTTCTTTCTTAGCAGAGCCTATTTTCTGTTATTCCCTAAATATCACTAATGTGCTCCTCAAATATAATTTTCTTTGTAGTCAAATTAAAAAAAAAAAAATCAAGGGACATATTTTATTAGTTCTAAAATATATATTGACAATCCCATTGGGATTTTTAAAATTATAGTTTATCTTTGTAAAATTCTAGGATGTGCCTCTGGAAATCTAGTTTTATTCTTTATTTAGTAGGAAGTTTCTGAGAAATATGTTTCAACGGAAAGGACTCTCCACTAAGATATATTGCTACATTACAAAATAGATGAAGTCCACAATACATGATGAAACCTAACAACCACAGTGCTTTCATAGCAAAGGCAAGTTCAATCCTCTATAAGCACCTAGAGTTTCAGTAATCACAACAGGTAATGCAAGGTAAGTTTTAATACTTCAAGCACATTTCAATCTCTGCACTTCATTTACTCCACAGATTAGTTGACTATAAATCTATCATCAGTAACAGATTTTATATACTGTTCTATTTAAAAAGTGATTTCTTTTATTACTTTTTATATTTGGAAGAATTTTTTTCCCCTCTGCTTTTCATACCCAAGTAAAGATATAGATCTTATCATTCTATTAAAATAGTGTAAATTGTAAAAAACCTGTCATCATCGCTGGGGACAGTTTGGCATGTTCCATTATGTGAAACATCATGCAAGGCCCTTATGTCCTTAGATTCTATAGATTTTTAAAATTACAATCAGCATAAGAAAAACAGAACTCTATTCCACCAAATAGAAGTGAATCACCATGTCCAATGGGTTTGCAGTTACTTAGCTGGAAATTAATTTAGCTGAAATCATCAGCCTATTGAGAAATAGGAATGACAATTCAAAAGCTTCTTCTTTCTAAATATCAATGTCATCTAAAATATAAACATAAATGAGTTGAATAAAAATAGTCTGGGATGAAAATTCGAAGATTTATTCTGTACTCAGTAGCCAATCTTGGATGGCATATATAACTCCATGAATAAATATCTTTCTAAATTTTATATTGTTCAGGATAAAAAAAAAGACTCCTAAAAACCTTTTTAAAAAAACTATTATGGATGGTTTAAATATATTGGTGAAATCAGCTCATATAGTATAGTTTATCTTCTAAAAAACTTATTTTTTAAATTTGTTTTAAACCAAACTATGATCCAATATAGTGATTCTCAATCATTGCTATCATAAATCTCACAAGTTACTCTTCAATGTGTATGATGGAAGTGAATTCATTTTTTCCTCCTTAGGAAGGTATTATAAATTAATGTTAAAATGATTGTATTATTTAGACAAATATATAAACAGAGTTTTGCTATTTTCTTCCTGTAGCCTACAGAGCGGAGGGTATGTTTTGCACCTTCCGTGCTGGAAAAGAAATAATTTAGAATGGCACAAATTCACAAAAATGCATTATAATAAAAAAACCAAATAGTGAAAATGGGGCTTAAGGATCAACATAACTTTTTGTTATTTCTATAAACAAAACATTCTCTACTTTCCACAATCTCTTCCTTTTTGATTAACCACCAAAATATGTGAAGATCTGATAATTAGTCAACTATACTGCTATGAATTAGGTCTAAAGTGTAACAAATTCATCCAAGTAAATATGCTATATTACCTACTATTTACTTGCTTGCTTGGCTTACTTTTTATTTGTTTTATTTTTTATACCAATTTATTTGATACTTCATTATCCAAACTGGCTGGTAGAACCAGAACAGAAACTGTTGCCTATCTTCTGACTGATACCACTGAGCTGCATCATGGAAACATTTTGACAAATTCAAGCACACACGGACACACGGACATGCACAAACATGTATGCATGCACACACATGTAAAATACATTTCCTACAGGCTTCCTTACTAAGAACGACAAATACATCTTGGAGATTAAGAAAAAATGGGAATATGCTTCCTCACTCATTTTTGAGTTTCCTTAATCTTACTGCAATTCTGGTTTACCTGTGCAGAAATGTATTTTGTTGGGTCAGTTATATAGTAGTGATTTAAAAAAAAACATTTAGTCCTTTAACCTCTTTATTAGGTCTAAATGCATCTTGAAATATATTTTTTCTTCCTTTTAAAATTGCTACCACCATCAACATAAACTACTTAGAATTAATTGGCTGAAATTATATAGAGCCAGACATCCTGGAATGTGAAGTCAAATGGGTCTTAGAAAGCATCACTACGAACAAAGCTAGTGGATGTGATGGAATTCCAGTTGAGCTATTTCAAATCCTGAAAGATGATGCTGTGAAAGTGCTGCACTAATATACCAGCAAATTTGGAAAACTCAGCAGTGGCCACAGGACTGGAAAAGGTGTTTTCATTCCAATCCCAAAGAAAGGCAATGCCAATGACTGCTCAAACTACCACACAATTACACTCATCTCACATGCTAGTAAAGTAATGCTCAAAATTCTCCAAGCCAGGCTTCAGCAATATATGAACCTTGAACTTCCAGATGTTCAAGCTGGTTTTAGAAAAGGCAGAGAAACCAGAGATCAAATTGCCAATATCTGCTGGATCATCGAAAAAGCAAGAGAGTTCCAGAAAAACATCTATTTCTGCTTTATTGACTATGCCAAAGCCTTCGACTGTGTGGATCACAAAAAACTGTGGAAAGTTCTGAAAGAGATGGGAATACCAGACCACCAGATCTGCCTCTTGAGAAACCTGTATGCAGGTCAGGAAGCAACAATTAGAACTGGACATGGAACAACAGACTGGTTCCACATAGGAAAAGGAGTATGTCAAGGCTGTATATTGTCACCCTGCTTATTTAACTTATATGCAGAGTACATTATGATAAATGCTGGGCTGGAAGAAGCACAAGCTGGAATCCAGGTTGCCGGGAGAAATATCAATAACCTCAGATATGCAGATGACACCACCCTTATTGCAGAAAGTGAAGAACTAAAGAGCCTCTTGATGAAAGTGAAAGAGGAGAGTGAAAAAGTTGGCTTAAAGTTTAACATTCAGAAAACTAAGATCATGGCATCTGGCCCCATCAGCTCATGGGAAATAGATGGGGAGACAGTGGAAACAGTGTCAGACTTCATTTTTGGGGGCCCCAAAAACAGTGCAGATGGTGACTGCAGTCATGAAATTAAAAGATGCTTACTCCTGGGAAGGAAAATTATGACCAACCTAGATAGCATATTAAAAAGCAGAGACATCACTTTGCCAACAAAGGTCCATCTAGTCAAGGCTATGGTTTTTCCAGTGGTCATGTATGGATGTGAGAGTTGGACTGGGAAGAAAGCTGAGAGCCGAAAAATTGATCCTTTTGAACTGTGGTGTTGGAGAAGACTCCTGAGAGTCCCTTGGACTCCAAGGAGATCCAACCAGTCCATCGTAAAGGAGATCAGTCCTGGTTGTTCATTGGAAGGACTGATGCTGAAGCTGAAACTTTAGTACTTTGGCCACCTCATGTGAAGAGTTGATTCACTGGAAAAGACCCTGATGATGGGAGTGATTGGAGGCAGGAGGAGAAGGGGAGGACAGAGAATGAGATGGCTGGATGGCATCACCGACTCGATGGACATGGTTTTGGGTAAACTCCAGGAGCTGGTGATGGACAGGGAGGCCTGGCGTGCTGCGATTCATGGGGTCGCGAAGAGTCGGACAAGACTGAGCAACTGAACTGAACTGAACTGATATTTCTCTAAGATTATGCCAACATCATGCTACCATATTAACATTAAATTTGATAAGCAGGTTATGAATTCATATCAGAAACAGAAATGTAAGATGTAAATGCAACAGATTTGATGAACACAAGTGCGCTCACATCAGATTGCTTAGGTTCAAATCCTGACTTTGCCATTAAATAGCTGTGACTTTGGACAAGTTATTCAAATTTCTACATCTTAGTTTCCTTGCCTATCTATGCCTCTGAGAATTGTTGAAAGTAAAAACAGTTAATATATGGAAAAACATATTAATTTCTGGAACAAAGAATAAATGTGGCATGCTATTACAATACAATAAACTTTCTTAAAGAAGCTTAACTTTCTCTTTCTTGAAGAGTAGGTCTTCTATATAAGAAAAGCAATGCTGAGGAATGTTTATATAAAGAACTCTAGCCCTGAGAAAACCATTTCTCCTTTTCAAATTCTTCAGCTAGTGCTCCATTGGGGCCTGGAATACAAGACTTTTATGGTGCTCTGGTTTTTGAGAAAACTAATAATAGACTATTTTAAAGCAATATTTAGGGAGACAATAAAAAGAAATAGTTTATCTAGACACAGCATGTGGGGATAAAAGAAATTAAAAAGGAGATTCAAACAGAGAACACTACACCATTTCCCTTCTACACTAAAGTTGAAATATGCTGACCTAGTTAGTTTCTTAAATAGGTAGCACAAAGACCATTTCTACACTATAACACTGTTAGGTATTCAAATATCCACTGGACACAATAAAACAATGCCATACTTTCTATTGGAATAGGATAGTGTCTAAAACAGCAACCCAGGAGGCTGAACCCAGAAAGCATGTCCAAATGCTTTCTTTCCCTTTATTTGCTTTTCATCTCACTTACAGAAATCAAAGAGGGGGAAGAGTTGGATTCCACTTACTTAATGGATGAAGAAACAGGATGGTATATGTGAAAAGTTCTATTTAGGCTTTGTTAGCTAGAGAAAGGTAATAATAGAACTAAAATCCAAGATACTTCACAGCTTCTTCTTTGGTGCATAAATGCTGCCCACACAGCATCCATAATCTATGTCTCCTAAACAAATTAGATAATAAATATTATAACTGATTTCATCAAGCCAAAGTCCAAACTCTTTGTGAAAATACTAGATAAACCGGGCTTTGAAAAACAGGGGAAAATAAAGTTATGATACCAAGAAGTCAATAAGATAACTGCTAACATTGTAAAAATGTATAACAAATTCCATGTCCTCATGCAAGATAAAGATACAATAATTATATCATTTACAAAGTACAAGGTGACCTACCACTAAAGAATGTGAATAAAAAAATGCTTTCCAACTTGTCTTTAAAATCATATAATATGATAAGCTTCCCTGGTGGCTCAGACAATAAAGTGTCTACCTGTATTATGGGAGACTTGGGTTCAAATATGATCACACACAAAGAATTACCATTAATTAAATTAATTAAAGAAATTGGCATTTCTTTAAGTAAGATGAAAAGCTGAGAATTCAGAGAACTTACAGACACAACCCTTCTGTGTATGAAACAATCTAAAATTTCTGTACATTTCAGACTTCATGGTATGAATTGAATTACAATTAACTAAAAGAAATGTTATTGCTAAGATAGGTTTTATAAAGATATATTTAAGAATTGAAAAAAAATATGAGGACATAAGTTGGTTATTATACAGGAATTTTGTTATTTTATATTCCTGTATTTATTCAGTTCAGTTCAGTCGCTCAGTCATGTCCAACTATTTGCGACCCCATGAACCACAGCATACCAGGCCTCCCCTTCCATCACCAACTCCCAGAGCTCAACCAAACCCATGTCCATTGAGTCAGTGATGCCATCCAACCATCTCATCCTCTGTCATCTCCTCTCCTCCTGCCCTCAATCTTTCCCAGCATCAGGGTCTTTTCAAATGAGTCAGCTCTTCGCATCAGGGGACAGAGTATTGGAGTTTCAGCTTCACCATCAGACCTTCCAATGAACACCCAAGACTGATCTTCTTTAGGATGTACAGGGTGGATCTCCTTGCAGTCCAAGGGACCCTCAAGAGTCTTCTACAACACCACAGTTCAGCATCCATTCTTCAGTGCTCACTATTCTTTATAGTCCAACTCTCCCATCCATACATGACCACTGGAGAAACCATATGCTTGACTAGATGGACCTTTGTGGACAAAGAAATGTCTCTGCTTTTTAATATGCTGTCTAGGTTGGTCATAACTTTCCTTCCAAGGAGTAAGTGTCTTTTAATTTCATGGCTGCAATCACGATCTGCAATGATTTTGGAGCCCCCCAAAATAAAGTCAGCCACTGTTTCCACTGTTTCTCCATCTATTTGCCATGAAGTGAGGGGAACGGATGCCATGATCTTAGGTTTCTGAATGTTGATCTTTAAGCCAACATTTTTCACTCTCCTCTTTTACTTTCAAGAGGACTTTAGTTGTTCTTCACTTTCTGCTATAAGGGTGGTATCATCTGCATATCTGAGGTTATTGATGTTTCTCCCAGCAATCTTGATTCTAGCTTCTGCTTCCTCCAGCCCAGTGTTTCTCATGATCGTGATGTACTCTGCATATAAGTTAAACAAGCAGAGTGACAATATACAGCCTTGGCGTACTCTTTTTCTTATTTGGAACCAGTCTGTTGTTCCATGTCCAGTTCTAACTGTTGCCTCCTGACCTGCATACAGGTTTCTCAAGAGGCAGATCTGGTGGTCTGGTATTCCCATCTCTTTCAGAACTTTCCACAGTTTTTTGTGATCCACACAGTCGAAGGCTTTGGCATAGTCAATAAAGCAGAAATAGATGTTTTTCTGGAACTCTCTTGCTTTTTTGATAATTCAGCAGATGTAGGTAATCTGATCTCTGGTTCCTCTGCCTTTTCTAAAACCAGCTTGAACATCTGGAAGTTCAAGGTTCATATATTGCTGAAGCCTGGCTTGGAGAATTTTGAGCATTATTTTACTAGCATGTGAGATGAGTGCAATTGTGTGGTAGTTTGAGCAGTCATTGGCATTGCCTTTCTTTGGGATTGGAATGAAAACTGACCTTTTCCAGTCCTGTGGCCACTGCTGAGTTTTCCAAATTTGCTGGTATATTAGTGCAGCACTTTCACAGCATCATCTTTCAGGATTTGAAATAGCTCAACTGGAATTCCATCACCTCCCTGAGCTTCGTAGTGATGCTTTCTAAGACCCATTTGACTTCACATTCCAGGATGTCTGGCTCTAGGCGAGTGTGAGTGATCACCCCATCATGATTATCTGAGTCATGAAGATCTTTTTTGTACAGTTCTTCTGTGTATTTTTACCAACTTTTCTTGATATATTCTGCGTCTGTTAGGTCCATACCATATCTGTCCTTTATTGAGCCCATCTTTGCATGAAATCTTCCCTTGGTAGCTCTAATTTTCTTGAAGAGATCTCTAGCCTTACCCATTCTGTTGTTTTCCTCTATTTCTTTGCATTGATCACTGAGGAAGGCTTTCTTATCTCTTCTTGCTATTCTCTGGAACTCTGCATCAAATGGGCATACCTTTCCTTTTCTCCTTTGCTTTTCAATTCTCTTCTTTTCACAGCTATTTGTAAGGCCTCCTCAGACAGCCATTTTGCTTTTTTGCATTTCTTTTTCTGGGAGTGGTCTTGATTCCTGTCTCCTGTACAATGTCACGAACCTCTGTCCATAGTTCATCAGGCACTCTATCAGGTCTAGTACCTTAAATCTATTTCTCACTTCCACTGTATAATCATAAGGGATTTGATTTTGGTCATAAATGAATGGTCTAGTGGTTTTCCCTACTTTCTTCAATTTGAGTCTGAATTTAGCAATAAGGAGCTCATGATCTGAGCCACAGTCAGCTTGCAGTCTTGTTTTTGCTGACTGTATAGAGCTTCTCCATCTTTGGCTACAAAGAATATAATCAATCTGGTTTCGGTGTTGACCATCTGGTGATGTGCTTCTCTTGTGCTGTTGGAAGAGGGTGTTTGCTATTACCAGTGCATTCTCTTGGCAGAACTCTGTTAGCTTTTGGCCTGCTTCATTCTGTACTCCAAGGCCAAATTTGCCTGTTACTCCAGGTGTTTCTTGACTTCCTACTTTTGCATTCCAGTCCCCTATAATGCAAAGGACATCTTTTTTGGGTGTTAGTTCTAGAAGGTCTTGTAGGTCTTCATAAAACCGTTCAACTACAGCTTCTTCAGCATTACTGGTTGGGGCATAGACTTGGATTACCGTGATATTGAATGGTTTGCCTTGGAAATGAACAGAGATCATGCTGTCATTTTTGAGATTGCATCCAAGTACTGCATTTTGGGCTTTTCTGTTGACTATGATGGCTACTCCATTTCTTCTAAGGGATTCCTGCCCACAGTAGTAGATATAATGGTCATCTGAGTTAAATTCATCTATTCCAATCCATCTAATTTTGCTAATTGCTAGAATGTCGATGTTCACTCTTGCCTTCCTGTTTGACCACTTCCAATTTGCCATGATTCATGGATGGAACATTCCGGGTTCCTATGCAATAGTGTTCTTAACGGCATCGAACCTTGCTTCTATCATGATTTGCATCCACAACTGGGTGTTATTTTTGCTTTGGCTCCATCCATTCATTCTTTCTGGAGTTATTTCTCCACTGATCTCTAATAGCATATTGGGTACCTACTGACCTGGGGAGTTCATCTTTCAGCGTCCTATCTTTTTGCCTTTTCATACTGTTCATGGGGTTTTCAAGGTAAGAATACTGAAGTGGTTTGCCATTCCCTTCTCCAGTGGACCACATTCTGTCAGAATTTATTATTTATTTTTATTGGTTTCTAATAATACCAATGTCAAAATATAGGAAAAAATAATTGTGCATAGCAAATATCAAACTGTATTTAAATACACGCTTGCATTTTATTTATTTGCATTTTGCTTGGAAAGGTCTACAAGCCCGTTATAGAAAAATTAAAAATATAAAAGTACTACAGAAGGCAAAATTTTTTTCTAATTATCTCATTAAGTTAAATAATCATTATCAAGCACTGTACAATTTTTCCCATAGCATTCTTCTTTTATTTATACAAATAAGAATGTATATGTTTGCACATACTTTAAAACATGTAACTTAATAATGCTAAATTAATAGTAAATTATTTTGGTGGATATTATCAAACTGCCCTGTGAAAACATAACATATTTCAACTAGTAATTTCATCAGTTTGCCAATTAAACAGGCAAGAAAAAGCTCTGAATGTTCAAATTAAGCTATATATCAGTGAAGTTAATGTTATATTTCGCATTTTCTTGTTCTTATTTGGAGAGGAAAGAGGGCAAAAATACTTAAATTTGAAGTGTTTATTATTTTTAAGTCAAAGTTTAGGAAAACCCAAACATGTTTTTATTCCCTCAGTTCAGTTCAGTTCAGCCACTCAATTGTGTATGACTCTTTGTGACTCCATAGACTGCAGCATGCCAGCCTTCCCTCTCCAACTACACCTCTCGGAGTTTACTCAAACTCATGTCCATTGAGTTGGGGATGCCATCCAACTATCTCATCCTCTGCCGTCCCCTTCTCCTTCCACCTTCAGTCATTCCCAGCATCAAGGTCTTTTCAAATGGGTCAGTTCTTTGCATCAAGTGGCCAAAATATTGGAGTTCCAGCTTCAGCATCAGTTCTTCCAATGAATGTTCAGGACTGACTTCCTTTAGGATGGAGAGTTTGGATCTCCTTGCAGTCCAAGAGACTCTCAAGAGTCTTCTCCAACACCACAGCTCAAAAGCATCAATTCTTTGGTCCTCAGCTTTCTTTATAGTCCAACTCTCACATCCATTCATGACTCCTGGAAAATCGATAGCTTTGACTGGATGGAGCTTTGTTGACAAAGTAATGTCTCTAGTTTTTAATATGCTGTCTAGATTGGTCATAACTTTTCTTCCAAGGAGTAAGCGTGTTTTAATTTCATGGCAGCAGTCATCATCTGCAGTGATTTTAGAGCCTACCTCCCCCCAAAATAAAGTATGTCACTGTTTCCATTGTTTCCCCATCTATTTGCCATGCAGTGATCATACTAGGTGCTATGATCTTAGTGTTTTGAATGTTGAGGTTTAAGCCAGCTCTCTCACTCTCCTCTTTCACTTTTGTCAAGACATACTTTAGTTCTTCTTTGCTTTCTGGCATAAGTGGGGTGTCATCTGCATTTCTGAGGTTGCTGACACTTCTCTTGACAATCTTGATTCCAGCTTGGGCTTCATCCAGTCCATCATTTCTCATTCCCTAGTTATAAATTAATTCCTATCCATTACTTTTCCCTCAAATTTATTATGCTATTGTTAACAAGATGTACTGATCTAAATTTTAAGCCATTAATTATTAGTTATTTAGAAGAGTTGAGACCCTAGAAAATATCTTTCCTTGCCATTACTTTGATTTTTACCAGTTATGGGTATATCAGTTATGAAGCTTGAAGAATTGACCTCACTTTTCTACCATATTTTCATCATTTTATAAATCAGGCTATTAATAATTTTAACCTCCTAGCTTTGCTGATAGGATGATATAACACAAGCAATCATTTAGAACCATGATTAAACATAGTAGCGTTTAGTAAAATGTAGTTAAAGCATTAAATATAATAATATATTGATACAATGATAATGGTAATATAGAATTTGTATTTATGTTCATACTACCTATATGATATCTGTTTTTTTATTTTTAATAAGTCACATTCACTTTGGAACATGAATAGTTCTAAGAAACAGCTAAAGGTAGGATTTGAATGCTACATTCAACTTACTTAATACTCCTAATTTTATATCTAACTACATTATATGGGTCTGACTTTGATATCAAAGGTGGGCCACAAATCAAATTAAAAAAAAAAATTCTTGAGCTTCTCATTTATCTCAGTAATCATGGTCATTTCGGTTAAATCCAAGCATTTCTATTTTTTAATTAGGAGAGATTATTAACTAAACTTCATTCGTTTGAAAAACAGAGATTGAATTGTATAAAACTTTTCAGGAAAATCAAAAATTTAATTTGAGAATGATGTCAGCAACATGGCAGTAAACACTATCCCTTATATCTGTCCCTAACGTCAACAACAAAAATGAAGGCTATCCATCCATGAACAGAATTGCCTTTGAGGAAACTGCGGGATCCAACACCATGGTCCAGGGACCAATCAGAAGCCGCACACCTCTGCACTGTGTAATAAGCAGACAGACTTCAGTGTCAGCTGTGGAAACTACAGGAGGCTGGGCACCACCTCTAGCTCCTCTTCACTGTGGTTTGGTAGTGCTCCCAGAACGCATATTGAGGAATCATTTAAGGACAAGAGAGCCTCTGTGAACGTTCAGGGTTCCAGAAGAGAAGCATTCCACTGGAGAAAAAGAAAGAAGAAAAAGTTTGGTTGAAGCATTCCACTGGAGAAAAAGAAAGAAGAAAAAGTTTGGTTGCTTTGGGGTGGCTAAGAGGAACAATGGCTTTGCCAGCATCATACCACTCCCAAGGGAAACGGCACATGGTTTCTCCTGAAGGGGAAAGAAAGCCAGTGGGTGAATGTCTGGCTTCCCCAACTGTGTGGAATGCTGCTGAAGAGACTCCTTTCTCTCTCACAGCATTCAGAGCCTTGTTGTGGGGCTCCAAACTGAGAGGAGGAAGCAGATCAGGGGAGCAACATACACCCACAGAGTGGGTATGCCAACAACAAACAAACAGGTGTAAGGCAAACAACAGCTCCCTTTAATCTGTGGCTGGTTTCCTGTGAGCAGTCCCAGAGGAAGGAGCCAGGGCTCTGGTAGACAGGCGGCAAGCACAGAAGGCGTGCCAGCCAGGGTCTGTCAGTGAGGGAGAAACCACAAACTTGAGCTTTATGCCACCCCCAGGAAAATAAAGCAGAAGCTACCACCAGTCAGCCTGATGTGTTGTAGGTTCGAGAGTAGGCATATAAGCTTAAGAATTCTGTCATAAAAGGGAACAAGAGGCCAAGAGGTGTACCTTTATAAGGTCTGAAAAAGCCTCAGAATGTATGGTAGGAAAGAACAGAGCTGGAAGCATCAATCTTCCTGCTTTCAAACTATACTACAAAGCTGCAGTAACCAAGGAGGTGTGGTACTGGAACAAAAACAGACTCACAGACCAATGAAACATAATTGAGAAGCCCAGAAACAGGCACCTGCATTTACAATAACTAATATTTGACAAAGGAACCAAGGATATTCAATATAGAAAGGATAGTCTCTTCAATAAAGGTTGTTGGAAAAATTGGATAACCACACTATAAAGAAAGCTGAGCGCAGAAGAATTGATGCTTTTGAACTGTGGTGTTGGAGAAGACTCTTGAGAGTCCCTTGGACTGCAAGGAGATCCAACCAGTCCATCCTAAAGGAAATCAGTCCTGGGTGTTCATTGAAAGGACTGATGTTGAAACTGAAACTCCAATATTTTGGCCACCTGATGCGAAGAGCTGACTCATTTGAAAAGACCCTGATGTTGGGAAAGATTGAAGGCAGGAGGAGAAGGGGACGACAGAGGATGAGATGGTTGGATGGTATCACTGACTCAATGGACATGAGTTTGGGTGAACTCCGGGAGTTGGTGATGGACGGGGAGGCCTGGCGTGCTGCGATTTATGGGATTGCAAAGAGTAGGACATGACTGAGCGACTGAACTGAACTGAACTGATGCAAAAAAGTGAATTGGACTTATCCTACAGCACTAAAAAGACAAATAAACTGAAATGGCTTAAAGACTTAAATATAAGATCTGAAGTTATAAAATCCTAGAAGAAAACATAGGGAAAAGCTTGGCATAGATCTTGGCAATCTTTAATTTCTTTGTTTTGTTTTATTTGTAATGATTCCAAAAGCACAAGCAAAAAAGGCAAAGATAAATGAGTGGCTACATCAAGCTATAAAGCTTCTGTGGAGCAACAGAAACAATCAATGGAATGAAAAGGAAACCTACAGAATGGCAGATAATTTTTGCAAATCATGCATCTGATAAAGGGTTGTAAAAATCCAGACACAGCAAAACTAAAATCACTAAATCAGTAAGTAGCATTTAGTAAGAATTTGGCATATAAGAACAGTTTGCAAACCGGGAGCTTCCAAATTCAAAGACTGATGTGAAACTCAGGGGCACGAAATGACAGGTGGCTTATGAAATGAAAACAAGGAAGTTGTTAACCTTTACAATGATTAGTTATTATAGTGGGAAATTTCATACAGCAGGCTAAACGTGTTTATCTCATACTATTTTAAGATGGATGACAAGCTCTTTTTAAGGTTGTCAGAGGCATTTACATGAAATTAACTAAGTTAAGTTTTGCTTATATTCATAAAATAAGCTAGATTTTAGTTTTACTTACGTGGTTAAATGGTGTTGTCTACTCAGAGAATTCTCAAGTCCAGTTTCCATTTTGTATTTAATTTTAATGGGTTAATATCCAAACTGCATTTTAAAAGACTCATACAACTCAATAACAACAACAACAAACAAAACAAAGAACAAGCTACCCGGTTAAAAAAGGCAGATTACTTTAGATATTTTTCCAAGGAAGACAAACTGCCAGCAGCTACCTAAAATGTTGCTTAACATCACTAATCATCAAGGAAATGCAAATCAAGACCTCAATGAGGTCTCACCTCACATCTGTTAGAATGGCTATCTTCAAAAAATTACTAGATAACAAGTGTCAGCAAGGATGTGGAGCAAAGGGAACCCTTGAGCACTGTTGATGGGAATGTTATTTGGTACTATGGAAATTATGGAAAACAGTACGGAGGATTCTCAAAAAGTTAAAAAGTGTAACTACCATATGATCCAGTAATCCCACTACTGGGTATATATCCAAAGTAATTAAATTAGTATCCCATAGAGATACCTGCATTCTGTGCTTATTGCATTTTTCACAAAAGCCCAGATATGAAAAGAACCTAAGATCCATCAGTAGATAAATGGATAAAGAAGTTGTGGAGCCATGAGAAAGAACAAAATCTTTCCTTTTGCAACAACGTGGATGGTCCTGAGGACATTATGTTAACTGAAATCAGTCAGACAGAGGAAGACAGATACTGTGCGGCATCATTTATGTGTGAAATCTAAAAAAAACTGAACTTATAGAGACAGAGAGTAAGATATCCAATATCAGAGAATGGGGGTGGGGAAAACTGAGAGATATTGGTCAAAGAGCACACAAACTTCCCAAGAAAATGAGTACATTTGGCGACCTAATGCACAGCATTGTGACTACAAATAACAACACTATATGATGTACTTGAGAGATGAAGAATAAATATTAAATGTTCTCATCACAAAAGATAAACAATCATTATGTGATGAAACAGAGGTGTTAAATAACACTAAGGTGGTAACCATACTGCAATATTTAAGTGTATCAAACCAACATGTTCCACACATCAAAGTTACACAATATTCTATGTCAATTATATCAGTAAATTCAGGGGAATGTTTTAAAAAATAACTTCAGTTTTTAATGATCGTATTAAAATGTGGCAGTTATTTTCTCTCCTTTTAAAATTAGACTCAGTTCACATATACAAAAATAGAATTTAACCACCTATAAAGTCAACATTTTATACATTTTAAGATTTTTTTTTTTCCCTTTGGCTAAATGTTCTGTCTATAAATTTTCTCAGGGAAATTTTTAAGTATCTGTAAGAAAACTGTAAATGAAGGTAAAATGTTATACTTTTCTTAAGCCTTTTTATAATTTGAGAAAGATCATAAACATATTCCTTATTTCTTTCCACCTCTCTTATGCTGGCATTGAAACCCTGTATTCATTTAAGACTTTATCAACTCATTGTTCTGTAAAAGAACCATGATTGTCTTAATTGTTATCGACAGAAGAAAAAACAAAGGATCTACTTCAATATTCAATTAGGATTACACACAGAGATGCAGTTTTATCAGTGTTGACATTTGCACAAGCTCTGCATATTTAACAAGCAATCATGCTCTGCTGAAATGAGTATTGTTGCTATAGACACATTATAATATACTTTAATTATCACATTAATATTGATATTGTCATCCTCCCAGGTCAAGATGAAACAGTAAAATAGCCATTTAAATTAAATTACTCACAGTATTGATTTTATTGCTATTTTTACAGATATGGCAGGATGCTTTAATTTTAGGTCCAGATTTGACAGGACACTTTAGTTCTATCTGATTTTAAAGGTCTGAGGGTGCTCTTTGTGGGTGTTAAAGTCTAAAAATATTTAAAAATTGAATTTCTTCCTGAATTTCACCAACCTGATATTTTTAAATGAGAAAAAAATGTTCCCCAAGTAAGTTTTTAAAATATTTTTTGCTTTCTATTCCCACTGACTCCTCTGTTCATTCTGACTTACAAAAAGTCATTATACATATTGTTTCAACTTAGAAGTGAATATATACATGGATTAGAGCTCCATAACTTTTTTATTTGACTTTTGTTTAAAAAATTATCTACTACCAGAAATGGGTGATGCTGTATATAATCTTAAATATTTCAGAAATTTTAAAAGATCACTTATTAAAGGAGTCTGAACATACCAACTTGAAATAAATACCATAATCCTTTATAAAGTATTTAATCTTTTCAGATTCCAATTTGGACATCTGCACTTAAAAAAGAGATCTCCTGCTTCTCTTAACCTGGAAAGGACTAACCTCAGAGTAATTTCTATGAGGTATTGGAATTCCATGTAATTGGAAGCAGTACAAGCTGAAGGGTACAGAACTTATATGTTTCCAATTCAATTTTTAACTAAGATGATTTGAAATCCCAATATGTTTCTTAGGCAACCGGTACTGACCAGACGCAAAATGGTGGCAGCCAAGTAAAAATTGGCTGTGGTTATGATTCCGAGAGGAGGAAGGAGGGAGTAATAGAAATGAATGCTGGGGAACCAGGCATCTATGAAATAATCTTGTCATTAACTCAGAAAAGTGCCAATATTTTCAAGTCTGAAGCTCTGGGAAAGTTAAATGAATTTTCCAAATCTGTATTATAATGCCGCAAAGCTGTGACTAATTTTCTGGGGTTTACCTTCCAGGGAAGTGCCAGTAGATACTAGTTACTACTCATTCTACTGTCTATGAAGACAATCCAAAATCTTATAAAAGTTTCATAAGACATTGATTAGAAAATCAGAAGGCTATGTCCCTCTTTCTTCTCATGTGGCCATACATTCACTCACTGGTTCATTCATTATAACAGTGACTACTTTAAAAAAATAAAGCAATGTTTCTGCATTTACAGAGTTTCTATTTTTGTACTGGGGTAACAGAAAAGATAATTTAAGATAGGAGCAAACCCATGTAAAGAGTAAAGCAAAGTGCTGTGTTTTTTTGTTTTTTGTGTTTTTTTTTTTTAGGGATTTGACAGTGGAAAGAATGCCTTCTGCCTGTGCAGTGAAGTGTGCAGTAAAAATTGGCAGAGCAAGTGCAAATTTTCAAATATACTTTATAAAAATACATGACTCCCAGGAAAGGATCTCTTAAGACTCAGCATTTTTTAATAGTGGTACTTGCACATATTTTAATGACCTGTTAAAGTCACAAATGCATGCTTTTTATGTGTTTAATTACAGAGAAAATTTTCTAATGTTATAAAATCTGAATAGCTTTTTGGTGGAAATTCTCATAATAGCATGATGGTCTTCAGACAATACACAAAATGGCTATTAATGAGTCCTGCACAAAAAGCATTGCCTGATTACTTGCTTGCTTGAGGCAACTTGACACGGAAATGAAATGAAATTATTGACTGAACCAAGCTTTAATACTGGCCTTGGCCTCAGCTAGATGAATGTGAAGTAACTACTCTGGTCCTTAGTTAATTATTTGTGAAAAGAGGATTTTGTAAGAGGCAACTCTCACTACTCAACCTTTCATTAGAAACTGGCTAAATAAGAAAACAAATACATTGGTACTTTCCAGCTTCTGTTTTTGGTGAGAATGCAAAAGGGGGTATTCAGAGGGTGATGTAGTAGGAATACTGAAATTTCCCAATCTTTCACCTTAGTTTTCTGATAACATTGGAAATAAATTGTGTTGTCATTCAGGAAGAGCCAAAGGATTTCTAAGTGATAGAGCCACTAATGTGCTCCCTGCTGCCACAAATACTAAAATTTTATTCCATTCTATTTATAGCCTTTACTCAAAGATCTTCTCTGGTTTTAGGGGAAAGGAAGATTAATTAATAATTATTTTCTGAGCTGATTCTTAAATACTGCTTAATTTTGGTATAATCATCTTTACAGTCTAAAATCTAAATATTATAGCATGCAATTGAAATCTTACAGGTGATACTGTGCAGTCAATACAAACATTTATGACTCCATAGGAATGTGATTTTACAGAATGGCATCTTTTATGCAGCTTCCCTGGTGGCTCAGATGGCAAAGAACCTACCTGCAATTCAGGAGACCTGGGTTTGATCCCTGGGTCTCGAGAAGATCCCTGACGAAGGGAATGGCTACCCACTCCAGTATTCTTGTTGGAGAAATCCATGGCGAGAAGAATCAGGTGGGCTACAGCTCATGGGATCGCAAAGACTTGGACCGACTGAGTGCCTAACACTAATGTAGACAGAGAGCGACTGGGAAGACCTGGTTGGTCTGCTCAGACATGAATAAACTTGTGCTGTAAAGAAGGTAGGATTGATGGATCTATGATATGATATAGGTCACCATAGTCAACTCTTTCCTTGTCGTCTCTCTTACTCATCTTATTTTAATGTGTCTTTATGTATCTCCTATCTTCCCAATATGGAATTTCTTTTCTCTTCATCTTCCTTTATATCTAAAGTAATATCTTAATGCTAATAATTTTGATTATCATTTTTGCTGCTTAGTTAAAACTCACTTTCACTTATTACAAAGGTAGAATTGGGTAGTTTTACGTCTTAGAATCTGTTCTTTTGATTTTAACATATGCATGATATATCTGCCAAAAAGTTCATTTTGGTTTTTCCATGTGTGCATGCTTGCTAAATCACTTTAGTTGTGCCTGATTCTTTGTGACTCTATGGACTGTAGCCCGCCAGGCTCCTCTGTCTAAAGGATTCTCTAGGCAAGAGAACTGGAGAGGGTCACCATGCCCTCCTCTGGGGGATCTTCCTGACCCAGTTTTCGAACCTGTGTCTCTATGTCTCCTGCATTTGCAGGTGGGTTTTTTACTACTAGGGCCACCTGGGAAGCCCCTGGTTTTTCCATACCCTTATGAAAAATCCAAAAGAACTTTTTGACCAACCCAATACTTAAAACATATCAAGGGATCAATTAAGTAGTGTGTTTCATAAAACATAGTATATATGTTATATGAAATTATAATTTTTTAAGTGCACAAGGTAGTTACATATCAGATAGTGATTTTCTCTTCACTTTTAATAAGTGACTCTCTGCTAGAGTTATTTTTTTTCTTTTTTTTTCCTTCTTTTTTTTTAAATTTTAATTGGAGGCTAATTACTTTACAATATTTTTGCCATACATTCACATCAATCAGCCATGGGTGTACATGTGTTTCCCATTCTGACCCTCCCTCCCTCTGCTAGAGTTATTTGATGCACATATCAGAATGTTGTGGATAAGATGTATCATAGTTTGAGTATTTAATATATTGTTTATTTATATCATGTTCTGATTAAGGTTTAGAGATTCTGTTTGATGTTTTTTTGAAATTTCAAATTAAAAGGGCAAGGTTTAGTGGAAAGATCCAGGCATTAAAATGATTAAAATAAGACTAATCAATCATCCATTTTTAGGTGACATAATGAACGATTTCATCTTAATGATATTGGTCCATGATCTGCTATTAAGGACTCACTATAATTTTTTTGCTACTGCCCTAAAATTCAAAACTTTTAAAATTCTTAGAGAGGACCTATTTCTTACTTAGGTCTAGGAAGATTGTTTTCCACATGACCACTTTGTGTCCTAGATTTTAGTAAAACTAGTAAGCTGAAGTAGATGCTGGAAGGAAGTGAGGGTCTTATAGTCACAGCTTCTGCAACACCAAGAATTCACTCAAGACACAGCACTCCAATGCATGGGTTTGTCCTTACTCAAAATACGTCACCCAGAAAAGCAACACATTTTTTAATCTTGACATAGTTGTAATTTTCTTATGTAGATGATATAACATTTTGTAACATATTCCAGCTAAGGTTTTTCAGCAATAGAAAAACAAAGAGTTTTGACTGATATTTGATTATTTCTGTTTGTTTTTAAAACCCTAAATAGACTTCAGTGTTATTTAAACAGAACAAACAATTCTACATTTCAGTGTAACAAAAATTGTAGGAAGACTATTTTAGTGCCCCTCGATTTTTTTCTTTCAAAACATAAACATATATTTTAAAATAAAGTTAACTGTAATTGTCAGGATTCACAGTGAGGTATCTATTACAAGCCTGTTTGGTACTCAATTACATTTAAGTGCATTATATAATATAGTAACGATTATGCTAAATTCAATGAGCACTTTCACAAGGCACTTTTTGCATTATATGTTTACATTATTTCCCTTCCTATTAGAGTTGCAACCACAACTAGCACTCAACAAAAACTACAGGCTGCCTCTTAAGGAAATTGGAAACTTTCAATTATTTTTACATCTTAAAAGCCAGAAATTGCCTCTTCTCTTAGAAGCAGATTATTTTGCAACATATAATCTGTGTAGAAGCTATTTTTACTTCCTGCTTTAGATTTGATAAATAACTGTCATTTTCTTGAATTATTTTGAACTTTCAGGCACAAAACTACCTGATTAACAACCTGCCTAAGTAGAGTACATGATAAGGCAGAAAAACCAGCAATCTCTACATGAGAAATTTGCTCCAGTTCACTGCTTGCTGTTCAGTTGTTTGAAAGTGTAGAACAGGAAAAATCGCTTTGTTGATGACAATCAGTTTGGACAGTGATTTCTGAAATTAGTATGATCTCCCTTTACCTGGGGTTTGGTATTTAGTTCTAAAGACTCCTGGCTGATCTGAGAGGTGTATTTTCATCTTGATCAAATCTTGTAACAATGGGTTGTTGTTGTTCAGTTGCCAAGTCTTGTCCCAACACCTCACAATCCCATGGATTGCAGCACACCATAATTTCTATCTTTGCATCCTCTTATAATTAAAGAGAATTTCAGGTAGTGATGAGGGAGATTTTTTACTTTTTTGTAAACATTTAATCAAAGAAATAGAAATAACTTTCTTGAAAAATAACAGAATATCACACAGGGCAAAAAGATATGAGAGGATATGTAGGACTATATAGGCAAAAAGCAACTATACAAGCCAAGTGTTTGATATTTGTGGCTTATGTGTGCATATGCATTTCCAGATAAGTAGGTGGTGTTGTTCAGTTACCAAGTCGTGTCTAACTTTTTGTGACCCCATGAATGCAGCATGCCGGGCTTCCTTCTCCTTCACCATCTCCCAGAGTTTGCTCAAGCTCAAACTCATGTCTATTGAGTCAGTGATGCCATTCAACCATTTCCTCCTCTGTTTACCCTGTCTCCTCTTGCCTTCAGTCTTTCCCAGCAAAGTAAGTATAGAAATAATAAATGACTCCAGTTAATTACAAAGAGAAATTATAAGTTTATCTTTAACTGATTTTTAAATATTTAGCAAACCTTTCTTAAATAAGAATAAAAAATAATCATACAGGGACGGTTTAGTCATATTGTCTAAAGGCAAAAAACTGAAATACCAAAAGTGAGAAAGAAAAATCAACTCAGTATTTAGATAAGAAAGGGCAAGTAGCTCTTATTAGATGGTTTGAATATGAAGATCCAAAGAACTTCCTTACCTCCCTAGCTTCATCTTCTCCCCGTCCTCTTTTCCTCTCTTGAATCACAAACTTTCTGTTTTCCTTTTTTAACCAAAAAAGGAGGATAAACTAATACTTGTCAAGTGTCCACTATGTTTGAATGGGCACTTACCCGCTTATTGAATTCTCAAAACAAATTTGCAAGGTATTAATTCTAACAAGCAATGTGAATATACCATGAAAGTCAAGTGAAAGTGTTAATCATGTCTTACTCTTTGCAAACCCATGGACTATAGCCCGCCAGGCTTGTCTGTCCATGGGATTCTCCAGACAAGAATACTGCAGTGGGTAGCCATTCCCTTCTCCAGAGGATCTTCCCGACTCAGGGATCAAGCCCAGGTCTCCTGCATTGCAGGCAAATTCTTTACTGTCTGAGTCACCAAGGAATATACCATAGTAAGCACTTTATAAGAATTACTTGTAAATGGAATATGCACAAAGATACTTATGAAATAAACATTGGCATCTCCATTTTGATAAAGGTTGATTATAGATTAAGTGTGTTTCCCAAGGACATCCAACTAAAAGCATCTGTTATAAAATGCATTGTTCATCCTGCATTGTGCGTATTCAATCTATAAAAGAATTTGTATTTTTAAAGACTACTTTTCATTTTATATAGCCTTTACTTTAGGTTTTAAACTCAGAGACTAACCAGAATATTTAACAAGAGACACATGACACATGCCCCAAATGTTGCCAATTTGATGTGGCTTGGCAGAAATCATTGTTATAAAATCACGGATAATTGAGGAGACTTGCTATTGGGAAGATAGACAATCACGTTCACAACAAGTTACAGAGACAAACACTTTCACATAAATGAATTGGAAAGAATATTACATTCGGTTTCAGTCAAAGGAAAAAGCTTCGAAATGACTCAAGGTCTCTTCTAACCTTATAATTATACAAATAAGACTTATTTACCTAAGGAGCCCCTTATTCTTTTGTGCATCTCATAAGTAATTTAACAAAGCTAGTGCATCCATAAATTGGTGCCCTGGAAATCTCTGTAGATTTGAAATTTAGACATTTTAAATAAAGAATTCTGTAACAATTGCATAGTCTCAATCTCAAAGTCATTATCATTCCATTTCCTATATACTAATTCATGTGATTACAAAGATATACTCAGTTATTGGCCAATGACCTCTGTATTATTTTTTAGTTTTTGTTCTCTCTGTAGTAACTTATACTCATGTTTTCTTTAATGCCTAGTATATTGGGTTTCTAGGACCAGTCATAGCAAAATACCATAAACTGGGTAGTTAAAGCAGCATAAATTTATTTTCTCACAGTTCTAGAGACTAGAATTCCAATATCCAGGTGTCAGCAAGGTTGGTTTCTTTTGAGGGTCTCTCTCATTGGTTTGTAGATAGCTATCTTCTCCCTATGTCTTCATATAATCTCTTTTTTTGTGTATCCTAATCTCTTACTATAAGGACACTAGTCATATTGGATCAGGTCTCACCCATATCACCTGATTTTACCTTAATTACCTTGATAAGACTAACTCCAAACCTCCTGCACTGTTGGTGGCTATGTAAAGTGGCACAGCCAGTATGGAGGACAGTATGGAGGTTCCCTAAAAACCTAAAAATAGAGTTACCATATGACTCTGCAATCACACTCCTGAGCATGTATCCAGAGAAAAACATGGTCCAGAAATACACATGCACACCCAAGATGTTCACTATAGCACTGTTTACAATAGCCAAGATGTGGAAACAATCTAAATGTCCACCAACAGAGGAATGGATAAAGAAGATGTGGGATATATATACATATATATATGTGAATATTATATATATACATATATATAATGGAATATTATTCAGCCATTAAAAAGAACAAAATAAGGCCATTTGCAGCAACATGGATGGACCTAGAGAGTGTCATACTAAGTGAAGTAAGCCAGACAGAGAAATATCATATGACATCCTTTATATGTGAAATCTGAAAAGAAAAGACAAATGAACTTACTTACAAAACAGAAAGACCCACAGACTTAGAAAACAAACTCATGGTTGCTGGTTGGAAGAGATGGTTAAGGACTTTGGGAAGCTCAAGTGCACACTGCTATATTTAAAATGGATAACCAACAAAAGCCTGTTGTATACAATGTGGAACTCCACTCAATATTGTGTGCCAGCCTGGATGGGAGGGGGTTTGAGAGAGAATAGATACATGTATATGTACGGCTGAATCCCCTCCCTATCGCCTGATACTATCACAATATTGTTAAGCAGCTATACCCCAATACAAAATGTTCTTGGTGTTAAAAAACAATAAATAATTTAAAAAAATATATCTCCAATAACAGTCACATTTTGAGGTAACAAGGGTTAGAAGTTCAACATAAGAATCTGTGGAGGAAAACAATTCAGCCCATAAGATCTAACACATTTATTTATTTTCTTATTGCTTCTTATTGAAATTTTTCCATCAAATTTCAAATAGCACTCCATAACAAAGCTATCTACATAGTTTTCCTCAGTGTACTGACAGAATACAAAGAACCTTCTGCTAAGGTTCTAAATGAAATTAGAAAGGCAATGGAATTTCTCCATCCTGAAATACTTAGTTCTAGTATAGAAGGATCAGATGTACTCTTATTTATAAATATGGACTTTAGTTATAAAATTTAATGCCATTACATGTGGAGAAAAGATAAATTTTCTTAGTGCTTTTTGGAATAAAACATTATTTTAAAAATCACTCAAATAAGTCCTTGTACTTTTAAGCACTAAAAGAAAAGTTATCACACATAGGAGTTTACATGAGCAGGAATGTTTTCTAAGGCAGGTGCTAAAACAGCACCGTTAAATAAGTTTGTAAAGTGGAAAATATGCATTTTCTAAGGTCTGAGTTGTGAAAAAAACAGAACCCTGAGTGCAGAATGGGTAATTATGTTTTCAGGCAGCCTCCAGGACAGGCAAACACCAATTTTCATGTGCAATCATTTATCTGAATGTGCAGTACTTAGTCATGTGTAAGCATTTGGTAGGGGCAATGTCTGTTCTCTCTCTCTCACATTAACATAGCTCTCTGTCTAATCCATAGGGAATGTTATGTACATTTCCTGTCAGTTTTCTGTATAATTAAAGAGGAAAATAGCAACAGCGAAGTTAGAGCTACAAACGAACAAAGAAACTACAGCTAAGAGTAGAGATTCTACCTGAGAAAAATTTGCCAGTGCATCCTTCTAAATAGTCTTTACTCACCAAGAGAAGTTGTTTCAGTCAGCAGATGTGAAAATAAAAAAATACTTTGGGGTTGACGGGCACTTCAGAATCTATCTGAACAGCACCAAGCTGAATTCTCAAGATGCACATCTGGACTATTGTAGTTAATAACAGGTTGCTTCTTTAATGAGACTCTGTGGGGTGGCAGCATCTCCAGGGAGGAGGATAGAAATGAAGAAACTGAAGTGACCTCTGAGTTCTATTCTGTATATGTGTGTCTTAATATAATTTATATTAAAACTGTTTTCATAAATGAATTATCTAGTAATAATTAAACACAAATAATTAAAACAATATTACTACCTATATACAG
Source organism: Cervus elaphus (assembly GCF_910594005.1). NCBI lineage: Eukaryota > Metazoa > Chordata > Mammalia > Artiodactyla > Cervidae > Cervus > Cervus elaphus. The sequence goes on along the minus strand of NC_057829.1, from coordinate 21,521,467 downwards.
TGTTGCCATTAGGGTTGGAGGCAATATATATTAAAATGCAAAGCAGAGTACTTGGCACCAAGGAGACAAATAGTTGCTAAAATTACTAAAACTACAGGTTACTATTTCCAATTTTGTTTGATAATTTCTTTACTGTAATTAAAGTTCTATGACTAAGCTATAACCTATTTTTAAAATTTGTTCTGACTTCTATATTAACAAGGCAAACTGAATATATAGATTTGTCTCTCTGTCCTGTCAAAATCACATTAAATTCAGAGAATAAATTCACAAAGTCAAGGGGCAATCTTTATACTCTTTTACCATCATTTTTATTAAATGTTAGGAAGGACTGTTGATCAGTGCCAGTGTTTGGTCTCTAATGTTTAACTAGAAACACAGAAGGATTTAAAGTAACTTTCAAAGGTTTGTCAAACCCCACCAACTAGCATATATTAAAGGTACAAAAAGGAAAAGAGAAGAGTAAGAATACATATCATGATCTACTGAACATTTGTTTTGTGACTACACACTAGCAATACATTTTCCAAGGGCCAAAGTGTAAAAAGTGTAGGTTGTTCACTCAGGAAATCTATATATAAGGCCTCACAAGATAAAGGCTAATTAATTGTCAAGGAGAAATATAAATACATAGATATTGATTCTCCCATGAAGACTCATGAAAAAGCTATTGAGCAACATGAACAAATCATACCCTGAAAAGTACCCCTAAAAAATAGATATATTAATTAATTTTATAGAAAGATATTTCAATATAGAGCTTGAGATGGATCTGCAGATGGTCATAGGATATCATTGGTGCCAAAGTAACTTTAAAATGTTATAAACCTTGTTTTTTGAGCAATTTTCCAAGGTTTCAGGTTTTTGGATTCAGAGATAACTTCTCATATTTTCTCCAGAGCCCAAGATTATATCAGGTATCTTAACTCATAGCAACTTTCAGATCCAGTGTGACACATTCCTTAAGATAACCCTAAGGTCTCACAAATTCCCAAGATCCTGTTTTTGTGTCTGGATCACTAGCCCAGGGTTCATTTTCTCCTAGTGAGTGATCCTTGGTGACTTCTTGCCAATGGACCTCAATCAGAACTTTTCTAATCAAACTGAGGTTTTCTTTCTTTCTTTCTTTTTCTTTTTTTTTTTTTCTTTTTTTTTTCTTTTTCTTTTTTTTGATGTGAACTATTTTTAAAGTCTTTATTGAATTTGTGACAATATTGCTTCTGTTTTATTTGTTTGTTCATTTGCTTGTTTTGGATTTTTGACCCTGAGGCATGTGGAATCTTAGCTCCCCAAACAAGGATCGAACCCACCCCAAGCATTGGAACGTGAAGTCTTAGCCCCTGGACTGACAGGGGAACCTCAGTCTGAGGAGTTCTTATTATACTGAACCACCAAAGGAAAGGTACCAGAATTTTAACTATTTACTCCCTTGGAGCTTGTCACCATATGCAAATTTATCCATTTTCTTCATAATGACCAAATCTTATATGACTAGGAATTTGTGTAGAAGCATTCTTTGTAAAGAGTGAGCCCTAAAAAATGCCTCTTTGAATTGACATAATTTCCCCTATAGCCAGACTATCTTGTAGCCATGAGTCTTGTTTTGGCCTGGAAATTTGTTGCCTTTACCCTTAAAGGGGCTTCTATGGCTTCAAACTCCATTGGAAAGTTGAGACATTCTACATCTACAAACACATCACAGGGACTTCAGCAGGCAAAAGACACACCAGTTTAAGTGGAAAAAAAAAATTCTTATTGACCTCAAAATATTCTTCATTTATTTGTGAATAGAAATCTAATCAATAATGTCTTTTCCAGAAATACATCACTACACAATTATATTTCATCTAGATTTCTCTTACGTCTCTAATATGTCTAATGAAAGAGCTTCATACTACATTTTAGAATCTATTTTTATGCATGTTTTTGTGGCTATTGATGGTATACCCTTTCATTATATTTTGTTATTTTATAAAATAATATTCTCCTTTTTCTTTAAAGAGATATTTACTTGTTTTTTCTGAATTCCCTCTCTTCTAAAAATTTCTTTTCTCTTAGACATTCAGGATATACCATCATATAATCACAGTCACTAATTTCTAGATATTTATTTACTGCTCAAGAAGCCATTGTTAAGTGGAAGTTTTCATATAACCATCAACGAATGAATAACCAGAGATGCATTTTATTTAGAAGTGGATCTCTCAAAGTTGGAAGGCCCAATAGACAGCTCATTAGGATGTTACGAATATATTCCCACATGTTTCTTGGCTTTAGATCTCAGATATCATAGTGAATTTACCATCTTAACTCTTATGTTTCTAGGTCTAAGAGTTACTGTCATAACATATTATTTGAAGTTAATCCTTTAACTAAAGTACAAAAATGAGTCATAGTGTGATTTCAAAAATAAAAATAAAAAGTCTTTGGGTCACTTGGGAACCTTTTCAGAACTCTGAGAAACTAGCATTTATAATATGCTATTGAGTTACTCCTTCCAAAGAAAAATATTTTATTGTCTATTTTTCAGCAGCCTCCAATCTTGTGACATTTGTAAACACTTTATATGAGATTATAAAGGTACTAAAACTATCAGACAAAGCCATTATGATTTCTCTTCTATATACTAATAAATTACATGTAATGGTTTCTTTCCAGATTTCTTTAATGCAATATACATTATATAGTTGAAAATCACCATATACCAAATGACAAATATAAATCTATTTATTTACTAGAATGATTTATCTTTCTAAGCTATGCTTTTGTCTATTAAAATTCATAATGCCACTATGGTAATCTCCTCTTATCAGAAGGGAATGCTTTCCAAGACCCTCAGTGAATGCTTGAAACCATGGTTAGTGCCGAATCCATATTTTATGCTTTTTTTTTTTTTTGTACATATACACACCTCTAATACAGTTCAGTTTATAAAATAGGCACAGTGAGAGATAAATAGCAATAACTAACAATAAAATAGAACAGGTATAAGAATATATTACAATAAAAGTTATGTGAAAGTGGCCTCTCTATATGTTTGTTGTACAAATATACTGCCTTTTCTATCTTAAGTACTTATGCACTGTGACCATAACTTTTGCAGTTTGACAGTTAAGACTGCAAAACTAGCATATGTTTCTTTTCCCTTCCTCACAGTTTCACAGATAGAAAATTTTGTTCTTACCGTGAAGTTTAGCAACTTCATCAAAAGGTTTTTATCAGTTCCTTGTTAAATCACGAACTTACACTTCATCACTTAAAGGAAGCACTTTACGGCCTCTTTTTGGCATATCTGAACTGCCAGCGTCTCTGCTTGCATGCTTTAGGCTCTTAGGAAGTAGAGTTACTTGAACATAAACACAGCCTTACCACAACAGTCAATCCGATAACCTAGACGACCCCGGAGTGACTAGGCTGACTGCGGGGCATGCTGGAGGAAGGAAGGTTCGCTACTGTCAGAGGACAAGAGTCCCGCCAGACTGCACGTGATTTCATCATTCCACTCAGAACGGGGGTGCTGCTTCAAACGTGTGAAATGCCTATTTCTGGAGTTTTCCATTTCATATTTTCAGACGAGGGTTGACCACAGGGAACTGAAACCAAGGGTAGTGAAACTGCAATTAAGGGGAAGCTACTGTATAATCCTTTCCCTACAAATTTGTTTCCTAACTTCAGTTCGGTCACTCAGCCATGTTCAGCTCTTTGCGATGACATGGACTACAGCAAGCCAGGCTTCCCTGTCCATCACCAATACCCGGAGCTTACTCAAGCTCATGTCCTTTGACTTGGTGATGCCATTCAACCATCTGTCCTCTGTCGTCCCCTTCTTGTCCCGCCTTCAATCTTTCCCAACAACAGTGTCTTTTCAAATGTCAGCTCTTCACATCAGGTGGCCAATTCGAGTTTCAGCTTCAGCATCCGTCCTTCCAATGAATATTCAGGACTGATTTTCTTTAGGAAGGACTGGTTGGATTTCCTTGCTGTCCAAGGGACTCTGAAGGGCCTTCTCCACCACCACAGTTCAAAAGCATTAATTCTTCAGCGCTCAGCTTTCTTTATAGTCAAAATCTCACATCCACACAAGACAACTGGAAAAACCAAAGCTTTGACTAGATAGACCTTCATTGGCAAAGTAATGTCTCAGCTTTTTAATATGCTATCTTAGTTGCATATAACTTTTCTTCCAAAGACAAACATCTTTTAATTTCATGGCTACAGGCACCACCTGCAGTATTTTGGAGCCCCCCAAAATAGTCTGTCACTGTTTCCACTGTTTCCCCATCTCTTTGCCATAAAGTGATGGGACCAGATGCCATAATCTTAGTTTTCTGAATGTTGAGTTTTAAGCCAACTTATTCACTCTCCTCTTTCACTTGCATCAAGAGGCTCTTTAGTTACTCTTTGCTTTTTGCCATAAATGTGGTGTTATCTGCATATCTGAGGTTATTGATATTTTTCCTGACAATCTTGATTCCAGCTTGTGCTTCATCCAGTCCAGCATTTCTCATGATGCACTCTGCATATAAAAATGTAAGCAAAAGAAAAAAGTAAGCTGGGTGACAATACACAGCCTTGATGTATTCCTTTCCCAATTTGGAACCAGTCTGTTGTTCCATGTCCAGTTCTAACTGTTGCTTCTTGACCTGCATACAGATTTCTCAAGAGGCAGGTCAGGTGGTCTGATATTCCGATGTTTTTAAGAATTGTCTGCAGTTTGTTGTGATCCACACTGTCGAAGGCTTTGGCATAGTCAATAAAGCGGAAGTAGATGTTTTTTCTGGAACTCTATAGCTTTTTCAATGATCCAATGGATGCTGACAATTTGATCTCTGGTTCCTCTGCCTTTTCTAAATCCAGCTTCAACATCTGGAATTTCACAGTTCACATACTGTTGAAGTCTGGCTTGGAGAATTTTGAGCATTACTTTGCTAGCATGTGAGTGCAATTGTGCAGTAGTTTGAGCATTCTTTGGCATTGACTTTCTTTGGGATTGAAATGAAAACTGACCTTTTCCAGTCCTGTGGCCACTGCTGAGTTTTCCAAATTTGCTGGAATATTGAGTGCAGCACGTTCACAGCATTATCTTTTAGGATTTGAAAAAGCTCAACTGGACTTTCATCACCTCCACTAGCTTTGTTCATAATGATGCTTCCTAAGGCTCATTTGACCTTCCGTTCCAGGATGTTTGACTCTAAGGTGGTGATCACACCATCATGATTATCTAGGTCATGAAGATCTTTTCTGTATAGTTTTTCTGGGTATTCTTGCCACCTCTTCTTAATATCTTCTGCTTCTGTTAGGTCCATACCATTTCTGTCCTTTATTGAGCCCATCTTTGCATGAAATGTTCCCTTGGTATCTCTTATTTTTCTTGAAGAGATCTCTAGTCTTTTCCATTCTATCATTTTCTTCTATTTCTTTGGATTGATCAATGAGGCTTTCTTGGCTCTCCATGCTATTCTTTAGAACTCTGCATTCAAATGGATGTATGATGCTCTTAGAAACATTAGCATAGACATTCAGTTATTTCCCTTTTGTTTTGTGCAGACTTTAAACAAAATGGTGATCAGTAACTCGATACAGACCATATCTTCTGTATTTTAAATATGATACTTTCAGATTATAACACCATTCTCATCTTTATTAGTATCATTGCTTCTTGAAATCCTGTCTTTGAATCAGTAATGATAGAGAACCCACTGTGGATACTACATTAATTATGCGATGACCGTGAAACTGTCAATTTGAGTAAAATTGATACTCAAATTTTAGATTGAATTGCAATAATTAATGCATTCCCTAATTTATTTAATTCATTGACCATTCATTAGTATGTTCTTGTGCTTTTAAGAAGTTCTAAGAAAATATTATCATTATAGCAGGATCATAATCATATGCATTTAATTATATTAAAGCAAAATATCTAGCTTTGTATAATTAAGTTCAAAATAAAGTCATTCTTAATATCTAAAGAAAAAAACAAACAAAAAAACAAATGGATATATCATTCCTTCTCTCCTTTGCCTTTCGATTCTCTTTTTTTGACAGCTATTTGTAAGGCCTCCTCAGGCAACAATTTTGCCCTTTTGCATTTCTTTTTTTGCGGGGATGGTCTTCATCACTGCCTCCTGTACAATGCCATGAACCTCCATCCATAGCTCTTCAGTCACTCTGTCTATTGGTCTAAACCCTTGTATCTATTTGTCACTTCTACTGTATAGTTGTAAGGGATTTGATTGATGTCATACCTGGATGGCCTAGTGGTTTTCCCTACTTTCTTCAGTTTAAGTCTGAATTTGGCAATAAGGAGTTCATGATCTGAGCAACAGTCAGCTCTTTGTCTTGTTTTTGCTGACTATATAGAGCTTCTCCATTTTTGGCTGCAAATAATACAATCAACCTGATTTTGGTGTTGACCATCTGATGATGTCCATGTATAGAGTCTTCTCTTGTGTTGTTGGAAGAGGATGTTTGCTATGACCAGTGTGTTCTCTTGGCAAAACTCTGTTAGCCTTTGCCCTGCTTCATTCTGTACGCCATGGCCAAATTTCCCTTTTACTCCAGGTGTTACTTGACTTACTACTTTTGCGTTCCAGTCCCCTATAATGAAAAGGACATCTTTTTGGGATGTTAGTTCTAGAAGGTCTTGTAGGTCTTCATAGAATCATTCTACTTCAACTTCTTCAGCATTCCTGGTTGGCACATAGACTTGGATTACCGTGATATTGAATGGTTTGCCTTGGAAATGAACAGAGATCATTCTGTCATTTTTGAGATTGCATCCAAACACTGCATTTTGGACTCTTGTGTTGACTATGATGGCTACTTCATTTCTTCTAAGGGAGTCTTGCCCACAGTAGTAAATATAACGGTCATCTGTGTTAAATTCACCCATCCTAGTCCATTTTTTTCCACTGATTCCTAAAATGTCAATGTTCACTCTTGCCATCTCCTGTTTGACCACTTCCAATTTGCTTTGATTCATGGACCTAACATTCCAGATTCCTATGCAATATTGCTCTTTACCTCATTGGACTTTACTTCCATCACTGGTCCTGTCCACAACTGGGTGTTGTTTTTGCTTTGGCTCCATCTCTTCATTCTTTCTGGAGTTATTTCTCCACTGATCTCCAGTAGCATATTGGGCACCTACTGATCCGGGGAGTTCATCTTTCAGTGTCCTATCTTTTTGTCTTTTTCTTAACTTACCTCAGCTTTAGTTGCCAAGTGACGCTAGTGGTAAAGAACCCGGCTGCCACTACAGGAGACATAAGAGAGTTGGGTTAGATCCCTGTTCCGGAAATACCCTGGAGGAGGAAATGGCAACCAGCTCCAGTATTTTTCCTGGGAAACCCCATGGTCAGAGGAGTCTGACAGGCTACAGTCCAAGAGCTCGCAAAGAGACACAACATAGCATGTACATAGAAATGACTTAGCATGTACATAAATTTATTCCCTATTTTACTTTAGCTTTAATTATAGTACATGTGAATAGCGTGTTTCTGTATTATGCCTCCTCTAAATTTATAGCCCAGCCCTCTACTATGCTTAATTTGAATCTCTTTTCTGTCTTTAGAAAACCATCTGCCAGTACAGTTTGGTGCCCTTAGCTGACTCATGAAACTAGGAATTACATGCAAAAAAAGGAAAAAAAAAGTAGTTTGTTAAAAGCTGTAGTTACTTACCAAGGTTTTAAAAAGAAAATATGAATATTTTTAATATGAAAGGAAGTGTTAATCAAAAATAACTATTGGGAGAGTCTTATTAATTTAAATTTTTGTTATGTGTGAGCTTGGTTGGAAAATTAAGTACAGGTGTAGACAAATTTTTCTATTAATTTTTGCCCTTGATGAATAAGAAATTGCTGTGATGATAGTTACTATTTTATTAACTCATTAAAGAGAGATGTTTGAGGAATAGTTAAAAAGTTCTTAAGGGTATAATGATGTAATAGTTACCTCAATGTTCAGCTGAATTTATATACACACTTTATACTAGATAAACAGTTATGCATGCACAAATATATGTTAGTCTCTGAACCTCCATTTAGATTTGTATCTAGAATCTGTCAAAAATAGGACAATAATTTTTAATACATTTCTAGCTATTGGATGTAAATAATTTATTAGTGTAAAAAAATATTCAATCTGCTCAGTTTCAGATGAATCTTCCTGCTCTGAAGTAAGTCTGTCAAAATTCTTACCAGCAAGCAATGATTGCATTGTGCCAGAATTCCTTGACAGATGATAAGCAAGGTCTAGATTCCTTTACAAGTACCCAGATCCTTTCTAAGCAGCTGCTTTTATAGGAGGTAAATTTAATGAAGTTTTATCTATGATGTGTGGAGATGAATAGGAAGAATTAAGCACATAATTATGGGTATACTGTAATAGATATTGGGGTAAGATTCTAAAATCATGATTTCTGGGCCCATTTCTGTCTCTAGCTACTAATCTTAAATTAAAATGTAACCAGCATCTCTCTCTTTTAACATGCAAAATGAGAATATATTTTTAAATATTTAAATGTCTTATACATTGTAATGTACTATATACATGTAAGGCATTATAAATAATTACAGATTCTTTTATCCTGGGCCAGTAATTGTAAACTAGGGTCAGAATACAAAGCCAATATAATAATCAGGTTTAGCAGCTTGCTCTGTCTCTGTGATCTAGTCTCTCATATAATTTTTGAAGAGCTATTTTACCTCTTAAATAATTCCCTTATTATTTAATCGTTGGATTGGTTTTGCTCCTTTTTATCATTTTGTATTTAGCTTATTCATGAGCCATGCTTTCCACTCCTTCTCATAACTATAACCTCTATCATCATTATTATGATATTAATAATTATTTATACATGTGAAATATTTTGTGAAAGATAGAATTGGTTTGTATTTCTGTGTATACAACTTGTATTAGTGTGTATTTCCTTATTTTTCTTAATTTATATTGAAGGCTACACACCTTTTAGCCTGTTTGTCATATATTATAGAGATGACAGTTTCACACTGAAGACCATACTGTTGCCCTGGCCTTTGATCTAGTGATGTCAGTTGCATACAGTTATAAAATTCTTAGTGACAGTCACAGTGGAAAGGAAGAATGCAGAATGAGATGTGAATAGAGAAATCAGAGAGGAGTGGCATCTTCTGATTCTGAGGAAAATATGATAATCTATGCCTGGAACAAGAAATGGTAGTGTTTGCTATGGCTTATATTTTGCCTCTGAGCTAGCATCTGCTAATAGCATTAATTCAATCATCTTGTATTTACAAATTCAATATTCCAGAATTGATTATAGTTTTTAAAAACTAAATGCAGCAGGTGAAATAATGCTGACTAATTCTTCTCACTCTTCACTCCACTGAAATACCTTCCTTGCTGAATAGAAACAAACCTGTGGTAGGTACTAACTTGATTAAGTCGGGTAAAGGAATCCTAACTACTAGGAACAAAGTAACAGTGGTAAAATGGTTAAGTTGTTTACATCTATAATAAATATTGTAAATTTGATTACATTGCATTGCTTGCAACACATAATTTGGTAGAAATATTAATACTTTGAAAGAAGTATTTTTGTTTTTTTGGTTTTTTTTAGAAATGACCTCAAAAATACTTGTAAATGAATTAAAAATGCTTGTAGTGACTTCTGGTTTCCAATCAGGCAAATAGAAACCTTGGAAATTGCCACTCTGTCCTAACAACAAGTAAAAAAGCTAAACAGACCGAAAAATCAACACATTTGGGGACCATAAGAGCAGTGGTCTGCAACCTTATTGGTACCAGGATTGGATTCATTGAAGACAATTTTTCCATGGACTGGGAAGGGGGGGAGGTAGTTTTGGGATGATTCAAGCCCATCACACATTTTGTGCACTTTATTTCTATTATTACATCAGCTCCAACTCAGATCATCAGGAATTAGACCCCAGAATTTGGAGACCCTTGCATAAGAGAGGGGAGTTCACAGGTAAAACTACTGGCCCCAAGATTGGAAAGGCAGACAGATAAATGCAGAGATCCATGGCTTAGCACAGTAGAGCTTTAGAGCTTAACCTTCTGTGGGAACAAGTGTGGGGGTAAAAGAAAAAAAAAAAATCATTGTCATTGACTAATTGGTGGAAGCTCAGTGCTGGCACTCTGAGTGTTGCAACTCCAGGTGGATGCAGTCATAGGGGTGCCTCACAAAATTGTGAGGTTTACTTCCAGGAGCTAGACTAGATTCTCACAGTAAATATCCAAGAAATAACCCTTCCTGCTTCTCTCATGGAGAAGAGGAAAAAATAATTTTTAAAATACCTCAGAGTGCTCTGTTTTCTTAACAAGGTCTGATAATAATAATCACTAACATTTATTGTTGTTTACTACATGCCAGGCACTGCTAAGTGCTTTTTGTGCATTATGTTATTTTAGAGATAAGGAAAATGAGGCTTGAATAAAGAACTAGAATGGAAATCTATGAAATTGAAAAAAGAAAATTAATACAGAAAATCAATGAAACCAAAGGCTGATTATTTGAAAAGATCAATGAAATTAATAAGCCTCTAGCTAAGCTAAGAAAAAAGGAAGAGAACACAAATTAATAATACCAGGAATAAAAGAATGGTCATTAGTACAGCTCTTGGCAATTAAAAAGTTAAATAAAGGAATATTATAAACAACTCTGTGACCACAAATTTGATAACCTGGGTGAAATGGCCCAATTCCTTGAAATACACAAACCTTCAAAACTCACATAAGGAGAAATAGAAAGTTTGAATAGACCTACATCTATTAAACAAATTGAATAAATAAACAATAGATTATCCAAACAGAAAGCACTGACCCTAGATGGGTTCATTGATGAATTCTACCAAATATTTGGGAAATGAATTATACCGATTCTCTACAATATTTTTTAGAGGATAGCAGCAAAAGAAATGTTTCCTGAGTCATCTATGAGTCTAGCATTACACTAACACAAAATCAGACAACAACTTTGCAAGAAAACTATAATCCAGTATCTTTCATGAACATAACTGAAAAAATCTTCAAAAAAACTTAGCAAGTTGAACCCCTAAAAGATAAAAAAAAAAAAAATATGCAAAACTAAGAGGGATTGATTCTGGTTATATGGGCTAGATCAACATTTGAAAAATTAAAGTAATTCATCACATCAGTTGACTAAAAAAAAATTATATGATCATTATCAGTAGATGCAGAAATAGTATTTGACAAAATCCAACATGCATTCGTAATAAAAACTCAGTAAAGTAGGAATAAAGGAGAACTTCCTCAACTTTATAAAGACTATCTATAAAAAACCTATATCTAACATCATGGTTAATGGTTAGAAATTTGAACTTTACCTTTAAGATCAGCTATTAAACAAGGTGACCTCTCTCACCACTGTTTTTCAATATGCTACTAGAAATCTTTGCTAGTATATTATGGGTATGTTCTAGGTCACTTCAGTCATGTCTGACTCTGAGACCCTATGGACTGTAGCTCACCAGGCTCCACTGTCGCAGCTCTCCAGCCAAGAATACTGGAGTGGACTGACATGCCCTCTTCCAAGGGATCAAGAAAAAAGAAATGAAAGGTATATATATTAAAAAGAAATAAATGAAACTATCTATTTTAATAGATGATATGATTAGCTATGGAAAAAATCTGAAAGAATTGACAAAAAATTACTGAGACCAATAAGCAGGTATAGCAAGGGTGCAAGAAACAAGGTTAATATACAGAAGTCAATTACTTATATACCAGCAATGAACAAATGAAATTTGAAATTAAAAATAATACAACATACATTAGCACCTCCCAAAAAAATAATATAAAAACCTTACAAAATGTGTAAAAGCTCTAGTTGAGGAGAACTATAAATCTCTGATGAATTAAATCAGAGAAGATTTAAATAAATGGGGAGACAGTCCATATTTATGCACAGAAAGGAAGACTCAATATTGTCAAGATGTCTGTTTTTCCTAATTTGTTATAAAGATTCAATATAATCCAAATCAAAATCCCAGAAATTTATGTTATGGATATCAACAAATTGATTCTATTCAGAATAGCCAAAATAGTATTGAAGAACAAAGTTGGAGGATGGACGCTACCCAATTTCAGGACTTACTTTAGAGCTACACCACATCAAAGTAGTGTGGTACTGGCAAAAAAAAAAAAAAAGAATCAATGAAACAAAATAGAGAACTCATAAATAAACTCAATATACATATTCAGCTGATCTTTGAAAAAGGAGCAAGGGCAATGCACATGAAATATTATCAGTTCAACTAATGATACTGGAACAACTAGATATCCACATGCAAAAGAAGTGAATCAGAACAGAGACCTTGCACCCTTCACAAAATGGATAAGGATCTAAATGTAAAGTGAAAAACAGTAAAACACCTATAAAATAACATAGGAGAAAACCTAGATTATATTGGGTATGCTGATCACAGACATGCTTTATGACAGAGATAATTAAGTTGGACTTCATTCAAATTAAAAACTTCTGCAAAGGACAATATCAAGAAAATTAGAAGGCAAGCCACAGATTAGGGGAGAATAGGTGCAGAAGACATATGTAATTAAGGACTTTTATGCAAAACAATGGAGAAGGCAATGGCACCCCACTCCAGTACTCTTGCCTGGAAAATCCCACGGACGGAGGAGCCTGGTAGGCTGCAGTCCATGGGGTCGCGAAGAGTCGGACATGACTGAGCGACTTCACTTTCACTTTTCACTTTCATGCATTGGAGAAGGAAATGACAACCCACTCCAATATTCTTGCCTGGAGAATCCCAGGGATGGGGGAGCCTTGTGGGCTGCTGTCTATGGGGTCGCACAGCGTCGGACACGACTGAAGCGACTTAGCAGCAGCAGCAGCATGCAAAATAAACAAATAATCCTTAAAACTCAACAATAATAAAACAAAGAAATCAATTTAAAAATGGGCCAAAGACTTTAACACTTTACCAAAGGAGTTACACGGATGATAAATAAACATGTGAAAAGATAATCCTCATTATGTCATCAAGAAGATGCAAATTAAAACAACAAATAGAAAACACTACTCACCTATTAGTATGGCCACAATCTGTAACACTGACAACACCAAATGCTGGAGAGGATGTTGAGTAACAAGAACTCTCATACATTGTTTGTGTAAATGTTAAATGGTTAGCCACTTTAGAAAACAACATACTCTTAACCATAAGATCCAGAAATCACACTCCTTGGTATTTACCCAAAAAAGCTGAAATGTATGTTCACACAAAAACCTGCACATGGATGTTAATAACAGCTTTATTCATGATTGCCAAAACTTAGAAGCAACCAAGATGTCCTAAAGGAGATGACCTGAGAAATAAATGATATGTCAAGGCAATGGAATATTATTTAGAACTAAAAAGAAATATTCAAGCCATGAAAAGATTTGTGGGAATCGTATAGGCATATTACTAAATTAAAGAAACCAGTCAGAGAAGGTTATGTTCTGTATAGTTTCATCTGTTGGCATTCTGGAAAAGGCAAAACTTTGGAGATGATAAAATGGTCAATGGTTGCCAAAGGAAGGCTTTTTCATGGAGTGAATGTATGATACTATAATAGTAGTATGAGTGATGACATTTATTATATCATAATAGTGGGATCATGGCATCCGGTCCAATCACTTCATGGGAAATAGATGGGGAAACAGTGGAAACAGTGGCTGACTTTATTTTTCTGGGCTCCAAAATCCCTGCAGATGGTGATTGCAGCCATGAAATTAAAAGACGCTTACTCCTTGGAAGGAAAGTTATGACCAACCTAGATAGCATATTAAAAAGCAGAGACATTACTTTCCCAACAAAGGTCCATCTAGTCAAGGCTATGGTTTTTCCAGTGGTCATGTATAGATGTGAGAGTTGGACTATAAAGAAAGCTGAGCACCGAAGAATTGATGCTTTTGAACTGTGGTGTTGGAGAAGACTGTTGAGAGTCCTTTGGACTGCAAGGAGATCCAACCAGTCCATCCTAAAGGAGATCAGTCCTGGGTGTTCACCGGAAGGACTGATGTTGAACCTGAAACTCCAATACTTTGGCCACCTGATGCAAAGAACTGACTCATTGGAATAGACCCTGATGCTGGGAAAGATTGAAGGCAGGAGGAGAAGGGGACAACAGAGGATGAGATGGCTGGATGGCATCACCGGCTTGATGGGCATGAGTTTGGGTGAACTCTGGAAGTTGGTGATGGACAGGGAGGCCTGGCGTGCTGCTGTTCATGGGGTCACAAAGAGTCGGACATGACTGAGAGACTGAACTGAACTGAATAGTGGATACAAATCATTATACATTTGTCCAGATCAGTAGAATATAGAACACCAAGAGTGCACCCTGAGGGAAGCTATGAACATTTGGTTATTATGATATGTCAATTCAGGTTTTCCTTTAGAAAAAGATATGCCCTTTGGTGAGTGATACTGATAATGAGGGAATCTATGCAAGTGTGGAAACAGATGTTATATGGAAAATCTCTCTCCTTACTCTTAATTTTGTTGTAAACCTTAAACTTCTTAAAAAAAAATAGTCTTAGATAAAAAGATATATACCATTAAGATTGTAAGATTGTTAGAATTCTAAAATGTAGAAAGGCATTTGATGAGGGTTCAGGTAAGTGATCATTTAATAGAGCATCAAAGTGTGTGTTTTAATTAAATTGGTATTTAGAGGCATAGTCTTAGGGTCGTCAGAGGGTAGCCTGTTAAAGCAGTTAGATTCTAAATCTTGACTCCAGAGATGCTGTATTGATGGATTTTAGATGTTGTATCTAAAATCCTGTGATGGATTTTAGTGAGTTTGTGTTTTATATAGATAACTCAGATGTTGTTTTTGTTTGTTGTTGTTTATTTGCAAAGTCACGTCCAACTCTGTAATATACTTAGAAGCAACAATTTCTTAGACAAGTTTATCCAGAGCTATAAAATTCCCAGCTGAACTGGTGGATATTAGAGTCTTATGGATTTTGACTTATTATTGGGGACAACCCTGAAAATCCACATAGGGACTTTGAGAATCCTACCAACATCATTTAACCACAGGTCCTCTTAAACTAATACTGTTAACTACTATTAAATATAACCAAGTTTGTGCCCTCTTTATGACTGCACTGAGAGAAATTGGATAACACTCACTAATTCCTTTAAAGCCTTTCTTGTTTATAAAAACTCTTTCATATATATATATATAATATATATAGACATCTGTCCCATTGTTTTCCGTAGTCAAAATGTGATTGACGGAGAATTTCTCTATTATTCATTTTATAGAGAAATCCATTTATGGTAGGGGATCACCTTTCTTAGATGAAAGAGCTTCCTGGTGGAACCAGCTAAAGGATACATTTTGCTTTTCTTCCATCATCCACTCACGATTACTGAGAAGGCAAAACCAACTTCAAAGCATAAGACTCTTTATCACACTATTAATACTTGTTATCTTTAGGTCCAAGAATAAGAATGGTAGGAGTAATTTATGTGTATTTTTTGACAATTACATTTCTTAAGAAGTAAACATGAATAGCCTTTGGGTCTGTCTCTGGGTGTTTATGTTTCATTTCATTCTCACAAAAAGTATGAAATTTCCTAAGAAATCAGTCTTGGGTTTGTCAAACACTCAAACACAAGGACATCATATTTATCCATAAATAAATGAAAAAATAAATACAAATAAATGTATACATATATATATATATATATATATATATATGTATATTCATCTATATTTAGAACATACTAAGCACAAAAGACATGTTGCCAGATCATGGGTAAGATATAATTATGGACAAATAGTGTCATAAAGAAAAATTCATAATATGCTATGTATCAAAATAGAGAGCAATAAAGGTCAAATGAGGTGGAAAAGTTACTTGACATTTCAGAGTGCAAGAAAGAGCATATCTACTTGGTGAGGATTAGTTAAGGGTATAGCTAAAGAAGATAAATGAGGAGTTTATTCACAGAGATGACAAGTGATTAATCCAAAAGAAGAATAAACAAAGACAGTAAAGCTGGAAAATATCTAAGGTATTTACTGAGGTAAACAAATCACTTGGTATGATGAGTGATAGAGAAAATGTGTTGTGGGCTCTTAAGGTAAATATAATGCCAGACAATGGACACAACTAACAATTTCCTAGATGCCCAATAAATGCTGGTTTCTTGCTGATCATAAAGAAGACATATTATAACCCTTACCAACTACATAGAGCAGGGTCAGGATTTCCTCTCAAAATGTGGGGAAGGTAGAATTTTTAAAAAGGCAAGTTGAATGGGGACATCTGGGATACTGGCCTGAATATCAGGAATTTGACTATGTTTATATTCTGTACCTCTCAATTCTGATATATATTTGCTGTTGTTGTTCAGTCACTAAGTCACATGTGACTCTCTGCAACCCCATGGACTGCAGCACACCAAACTTCCTTGTCCTTAGCTATCTCCCTGAGTTTGCTCAAACTCATGTCCATTGAGTTGGTGATGCCATTCAATCATCTCAATCTCTGCCATCCCCTTTTCCTCCTGCCTTCAATCTTTCCCAACATCAGAATATTTTCCAATGAGTTGGCTCTTTGTATCAGATGGTCAAAATACTAGCACTTCAGCTTCAGCATCAGTCCTTCCAATGAATATTCAGGATTGATTTCCTTTAGGATTGACTGGTTTGATCTCCTTGCTCTCTAAGCAACTCTCAAGAATCTTCTCCAGCACCACAATTGGAAAGCATCAATTCTTCGGCACTTAGCCTTCTTTATGGTCCAACTCTCACATCTGTACACAAAGACTGGAAAAACCATAGCTTTGACTAGAGGCACTTTTGTCAGCAAAGTGGTTTCTGCTTTTCAATATACTGTCTAGGTTTGTCATAGCTTTTCTTCCAAAGAGCAAGTGTCTTTTATTTCATGGTTGCAGTCACCACCCACAGTTATTTTGGAGCCCAAGAAAATAAAATCTGCCACCGTTTCCATCTCTACCCTATCTATTTGCCATGAAGGAATGGGACTGGATGCCATGATCTTTGTTTTTTGAATGCTGAGTTTTAAACCAGTTTATTCACTCCCTTCTTTCACCCTCATCAAGAGGTTCTTTTGTTCCTTTTTGCTTTCTGCCATTAAGATAGTTCATCTGCATATCTGAAGCTATTGATATTTCTCCCTACAGTCTTGATTCCAGCTTGTGAGTCATCCAGCTCAGTGTTTTGCATGATGTACTCTGCATAGAAGTTAAATAAGGAGGGTGACAGTATACAGCCTTACCGTACTCCTTTCTCAGTTTTGAACCAGTTCATTGCTCCATGTGCAGTTGCTTTTTCCATGCTATTACTTCTTCACCTACATAGAGATTTCTTAGGAAGCATGTAAGGTGGTCTGGTATTCCCATCTCTTAAAGAATTTTCCAGTTTGTTGTGATCCACACAGCCAAAGTCTTTCACAAAGTCAATGAGACAGAAGTAGATGTTGTTCTGAAATTATTTTGCTTTTTTTATGATTCAATGGATGTTGGCAATTTAACCTCTGGTTCCTCTGCCTTTTCTAAATCCTGCTTGTACATCCAGAAGCTCTCTGTTCATGTACTGTTGAAGCCCAGCTTGGAGAATTTGAGCATTACCTTGCTTGAATAGGAAACGAGTGCAATTGTGTGGTAGTTTGAATGTTCTTTGACATTGTCCTTCTTTGGAATTTGAAATGAAAACCAATCTCTTCCAGTCCTGTGGTCACTGCTATATTTTCCAAATTTGCTGGCATACTGAGTGCAGCACTTTAGCAGCAGCATCTTTTAACATTTGAAATAGCTCAATTGGAATTGCATCACCTCTACTAGCTTTGTTCCTAGTGATGCTTCCTAAGGTCCACTTGACTTCACACACCAGATATCAGGCCCTAGGTGAGTGATCATACCATTGTGGTTATCTGGGTCATTAAAACCTTTTTGTACAGTTCATGTATTCTTGCCAACTCTTCTTAATTGCTTCTGCTTCTGTTAGGTCCTTGCAGTTTCTGTCCTTTATTGTGCCCATCTTTGCCTGAAATGTTCCTTTGGTATCTCTATTCTTGAAGAAATCTCTAGACTTTCCCATTCTTTTGTTTTTCTCTATTTCTTTGCATAAGTGTTCACTTAATAATGCTTTCTTATCTCTCCTTCCTATTCTTTGGAACTCTGCATTCATTTGGGTATATATGTATTATAGGATATCATATGGATGTATCATATCCAAGGTTGATAAGTTGTGACTGGTTCAGATGAGGTGGTCTGTGATTACAGTTAGAATGACTTGTGTCTGGAGCTTAACAGAAACTGTCTTTGATTAGAGAAGCTTATATACGTATGTCTATGGTATATGTATGTATGTATGTGTACTATATATGTACATGTATGTAGATGGAAGCATATGTTATATGTGTGCATGTATATGTGTCTGTATGTTATATGTGTGTGTATATGTTCCTAAGTTACCTCTACATTATTTCTCACCACGAGGACTTCTGATGAACTCAGGATGCTTCACATTTCTTGGGCAACTTGCTGATTCCTCTGTCTCTGAGTCATCTGAACTGACTAATTTCTATGTGATTTAAATAATAAACCTATTTCATATCACCATGTACTTTGTCTTTGATATTTCCTTGAATGTGTTGTTTCAATTAATATTTATCAACAGTACAGTTGAGCAGGAGATCTATTTTCTGAATAAATTTATTTGAAATAGCAGTTCCTCTAAAAATGGCATACGGTACACATGTAAGTGGTTCCCTGGCAATCCTCACATAGTACAGACCGGCACTTGAAGACGCTAGAGACTAGAGTAAATAGGAAGGCTTTCTCTTTGTAGGAATGTCAGTCTAGCACTTAATCAGCAAAACTTCTGGAGTCTGGTAAAAAGAATAGGACAATATGTAACTCAATGAGAGATTAACATTGGACTAAGAATTACACTTTGAAACACTGAAGTTTCTCATCATTCTATCACCCTTGCTTACTGCCAAGAGAAATTTCAAATTTTCCTTCATTCTGGTTCCCTAGAGATAATCAAACTCATGGAAGGAGTAATTACTGTGTCTTGGTTGATTCTGAGAAATAACACTGTCACAATCTATGATGAGACCATATGCTAAAGATAAGTTTTTTCCACCCACAGCTCAAAAATAATCTTTTTATTTTTAGGTACTGAAAAGTAGGATAGGAAATGAAAAGTATTCTGACAGAAAGGAGCCTCTTGATGAAGCCTGAATAAAGAATATCATGGACAAATTACTTCTTCCAATTCTAATCTCTCTTCAAGTTTGCTATAGGTTAGCATAACTACTAGAAAAATGTGATTGCTGTAACAAAGATCTGAGTCCCAGGAGATAGCACTGTGTTGTAGAAAAGATACTAGTCATCAGATTTCCCTGGATCTAAATATAGAAAAATTGTCGTCAATTTTGATTCCGAGGGAGGAACAGACAATGATGAATGTTAAATATGAGATACACAAGAGATGAGATGCCCCAGGTTGTGATGCTATATTGTGGAGAAAGAGAATGGAAACATAAGCGTGTGTGTGTGTGTGTGTGTGTCTTAGTTGCTTGATCATGTCTGCCTCTTTGCAACCCTGTGGACCATAGCCAGGCTCCTCTGTCTATGAAATTGTTCAGGAAAGAATACTGGAGTGGGTAGCCATTCCCTTCTTCAGGGGATCTTCCCAACCAGGGATCAAACCCAGGTCTCCTGCATTGCAGGCAGATTCTTTTACACATCTGAGCCACCAGAGAAGTCCAACATAAGATGAATAGGCAACCATTAGTCCATTGTACTTAATAGATAATCTACTGTGTTGACAGAAGATGCACACTATAATCAACATGATCAGTCTTTAGGTGGTAATGCTTGCATCCTAAAGTGATATCTATACCCCTAAAAGCAAGAAGAATGGGCTGATAAGCACTTGCTAAATTTTTTTGAATGAATCTATCAATGTATGGAGCCATTAGCCACATTTAGGGTATCTGTTATTTGCAGGAATAAAATTACTTCAGTTGACACAAAAGGAGGAAAATTTTTGATGCTAAATTTACTAATGTTTCTATAGTTTACACCCTCTATGTATTCCTTAACAACACTCTGAGACTTGGGTCAATCATTTGCAAGGTTTCTGTGGCATCGTGAATCAGGAAAGTCTTCAAACATATTTAGGTTCAATTTCCTTCATCTACTATTTAACAAAGGAATACATATGAATGTCTCTCAAATTTTCTTTCTCTAACACTCTACAATTGCTCTCAAATGGTAACAAATGGTTCAAGTCATGGCCCTGCTTGACTTTGACTTATTTTCAGAAATTTTTAAGGCCTAAATGACCTGTGCATGCCACCTGTGTGTCACTTGAATTGTTCTCTATTGATTTAAGTCACAGATGGATACCCATCTTCTGCTATTCCATTCATTTTTGAATTTATATTAAGAAAAAAACACAACTTTTGATATCGGGGACAAGGAAACAGCCTGCTCTTTAATATTGATTAGGTCTGTCAAATATAGTTGTACAAAAAAGAAGAAGAAGAAGAAAATATAGTTGTACAGTACTTACCCTGCACAAAAGTGGTTGGGCTAGGGGACTTAGGGAACAAAATGTCAATCACCATCTGTTTGCCAATCCATATATTCTGTTGTGAAATCTTTTACCAAAAGGGCAACTTTTTCTAATTTGTACAAAGTTGAGATTGATTTATCTGTTCTTACATGAATGACTGGACTAGAGTGGCTAATAAGCTACACTTTCTATATTAAGTGGAACGTTTGAATCATATTTTCCAACTCCACCTCTATTAAAACCACTTCTGTCTGGTCGTGGGTCTGTACTGGGCTGGGGAGATCCCCTGAAGAAGGAAATGGCAACCCACTCCAGTGTTCTTTCCTGAAAAATCTCGTGGACACAGGAGCCTGGCAGGGCTACAGTCCATGGGGTGACAAAAGAGATGGACATGACTGAGCAACTAAACAACAACAACTGCAAAACAACTGTCACTGAAAAGACTCCTCTGTTGGTGCTGTCAAAAAAACAGATGATTCTGTTAATATAAATCCCTAACTACAGACATGTTCCATGAACTGATTTAATTTTGTATGTCTTTAATGGTGTTTTCTATGTTTATGTTTGTATGATGTGTGTTTTCAGTATGTGTGTATTCATATGTATTGCAAATTATAATAAGAGTGTTTCCAGTCATTATTGATAAAGCTCAACATTAAGAAAACTAAAATCATAGCATCTGGTCCCATCACTTCATGGCAAATATATGGGGAAACAGTGGAAACAGTGGCTGAGTTTAATTTTGGGGGCTCCAAAATCACTGCAGATGGTGACTGCAGCCATGAAATTAATAGACACATACTCCTTGGAAGGAAAGTTATGACCAACCTAGACAGCCTATTAAAAAGCAGAGGGATTACTTTGCCAACAAAGTTCTGTCTCATCAAGGCTGTGGTTTTACCAGTAGTCATGTGTGGATGTGAGAGTTGGACTATGAAGAAAGCTGAGCACTGAAGAATTGATGCTTTTGAACTTTGGTGTTGGAGAAGACTCTTGAGAGTCCCTTGGACAGCAAGGAGATCCAACCAGTCCATCCTAAAAGCTGAAACTCGAATACTTTGGCCACCTGATGCGAAGAGCTGACTCGTTAGAAAAGACCCTGATGCTGAGAAAGATTGAAGGTAGGAGGAGAAGGGGACAACAGAAACTGAGATGGTTGGATGGTATCACAAACTCCATGGAGATAAATTTGAGTAAACTCTGGGAGTTGGTGATGGATAGGGAGGCCTGGCATGATGTGGTCCATGGGGTTGCAAAGAATCAGACATGACGGAGTAACTGAACTGAACTGAACTGAATTGATGTGGAGAGGATAGTATTGAGGGGGAGTCAGATCTGTTTTCTTATTCCACCAGATCAGCCACCTAATTTCATCCCTGGATAAGTGAAGATCACCAAGATTTCTGTGTACCTCCCATATATTACTTCATTCTCCTGGTT
Source organism: Cervus elaphus (assembly GCF_910594005.1). Lineage (NCBI taxonomy): Eukaryota > Metazoa > Chordata > Mammalia > Artiodactyla > Cervidae > Cervus > Cervus elaphus. The sequence continues at coordinate 21,499,421 of NC_057829.1, read as the reverse complement.
GTGAGAAAATAAATACTTGCTGAGTGCTTAACAACTCATTTACAAGATAAATTAGATAAGGTGTGTCTAACATGATCGGCTCACAGGAAGCTTTCAATACACAGTAAATTGAATTACAGAAGTAAAAGAAATAGCTATAAAAGCCATCAATTTGTGTTGCAGCTCAATCTCACATTTTGTAGAAAGTGAAATTTGGCTATGAGTGGTGACTTAATGTGTCTGCAATCACACTGATGCTAGTGGCACACAAAATGCATTTTAACTCCACTGGACTTTCTCTCAGGACTTCTCCTGAGTCAACCTCATACAGTAGATAAGATCATGAACTCTGGATTCCAAATGCAGTTCTGAATCTTGGCTTCACCATATACTTACCTGGGTTACAATGAACAACTAAGTTAAATTCTCTATGTCTCTGTATTATCTCCTGTAAATTAGAAAAAATAATAACACTTACTTCCTTTTGTATGAATTCAGTGAGGTAAAGTGCTTAGATCAAGAACTATACTAGGAAATCAACCCTGAATATTCATTGAAAGGACTGATGCTGAAGTTGAAGCTGCAATATTTTGGCCACCTGATATCCTTTGAGTTGGTGATGCCATCCTACCATCTCATCTTCTGTCATTCCCTTCTCCTACCGCCTTCAATCATTCCCAGAATTAGAGTCTTTTCCAATGAGTCAGTTCCTCACATCAGGTGGCCAAAGTATTTGAGTTTCAGCTTCAGCAGCAGTCCTTCCAATGAATATTCAGGGTTGATTTCCTTTAGGATGGACTGGTTGGATTTCCTTGCTGTCCAAGGAACTCTCAAGAGTCTTCTCCAACACCAAAGTTCAAAAGCATCAATTCTTCAGCGCTCAGCTTTCTTGTCCAACTCTCACATCCATACATGACTACTGGAAAAAACCATAGCTTTGATTAGAAGGACCTTTACTGGCAAAATAATGTCTCTGCTTTTTAACATGCTGCCCAGGTTGGTCATAACTTTTCTTCCAAGGAGTAAGTGTCTTTTAATTTCATGGCTGCAATCACCATCTGCAGTGATTTTGGGCCCCCCCCAAAATAAAGTCTGTCACTGTTTCCACCGTTTCCCATCTATTTGCCATGAAGTGACAGGACCAGATGTCATGATCTTAGTTTCCTGAATGTTGAGTCTTAAGCCAACTTTTTCACTCTCCTCTTTCACTTGCATCAAGAGGCTTTTTAGTTCCTCTTTGCTTCCTGCTATAAGTGTGGTGTTATCTGCATATCTGAGGTTATTGATATTTCTCCCAGCAATCTTGATTCCAGCTTGTGCTTCATTGAGTCCAGCGTTTCTCATGATGTACTCTGCATATCAAACACATAAGCAGGGTGACAATATACAGCCTTGACGTACTCCTTTCCGGATTTGGAACCAGTCTGTTGCTCCATGTCCAGTTGTAACTGTTGCTTCTTGATCTGCATACAGATTTCTCAAGAGGCAGGTCAGGTGGCCTGGTATTCCCATCTCTTGAAGAATTTTCCACAGTTTGTTGTGATCCACACAGTCAAAGGCTTTGGCATAGTCAAAAAGTAGAAGTAGATTTTTTCTGGAACTCTCTTGCTTTTTCAGTGATCCAATGGATGCTGGCAATTTGATCTTTGATTCCTCTGCCTTTTCTAAATCCAGCTTGAGCATCTGGAATTTCATGGCTCGCGTACTGTTGAAGCCTGGCTTGGAGAATTTTGAGCCGTACTTTGCTAGTGTGTGAGATGAGTGCATATGAGTTATAAACCATCAGTAGAATATCTCTAATGGTGTCCATATGAATCTTGCTGAAAAGATAAGGTTTTTCTAAGTTTTTAGCCTTTAACACACCACTGCTTCTTGACTCTGTGACTGTAACCATCCTCAGGAGATCAGTTGCAAGGGAAAAAAACAGAGAGAAACTGAGAAAATGGAAAACTCACCAATGTATATGTTGCTTTGTCTTATTTTTCCCCTCCAAAATTCATTTTCTTTTTTTTTTTTTTGGGTACTTTTCAGAGTCCTCAGGTAGTTGCTTTATATACTTTATCTAGAGATTTTAGCTGTAATCAACAGGAGAAATGGTTTGAAGTGTGTTTACTCCATGTAGTCCTGAACCAAGATACCTTGTGGGGGACTCTTCTGACATTTAAGCAGCAGATGTTTTTAATAGCTCAATGGCTTGAGGAAAAGATTTTGAAATAATAATAACAATTGTGAACTTAAAAACATGCAAAATGTGAGAGTTGTGAGCTAAGTTGCATTTGAGGCAAAATGAAGACTGCAATTCAGGAGACAGCAACTCAGATAACTCTGAAAAACTGCTCTAAAGAGACTGGGGGGAAGGTCAATATATATGTGATTTTGGTGAAGGTGGAATATGTTCAGTCAAGCACATATTTTTCCAGAAGGTTTTTACTAGTCTTGTGAGGCTGTTAGTCATGAGGGACACTCATCACCATGAAGAATTTTAATGCTTTTCTAGATATGAGGAGATATAAGATTGGGCTCATAAAATCAGCTCTTGAAAATATCTATCTAAAGACTTGCCTTGCCAGTTTTACTCAGAGCACAGAGTGTCTTAATTCTGCTCTCCACCCTGAACTCTTTTCAGGGAGTGTTGAAGGTCAACAGGTGGAACAGCACATGATTTAATCCTTGTTGAGGTAGATGTGCCAATTTGTAGTTGACACATAATAATAACTAGCATATTGAGGCTTTACCATATACTAGCTACATTTTCCTTTATTGCATTTTATTTTCATGAAATCTAATAAAAAACTATATTGCACCCACTTCATAGCAAAAGAGTCAGAAAAAAAACTCAAAAAACTTAAGCAATGTAAACAAGAACACATTCAGTTCAGTTCAGTTCAGTCACTCAGTCGTGACTCTTTGTGACCCCATGAATCGCAGCATGCAAGGCCTCCCTGTCCATCACCAACTCCCGGAGTTTACTCAAACTCATTCCCATTGAGTCGGTGATGCCAAGAACACATTAGGAAGTATTAATAGAAACGTGATTGAACCACAGGCCTATAACCTGTAGGAACTATTTACCCTCTACATTACCTATAGTCAACTTCTTGTTCTGCTTTGCAATCTCTTATAAGGCAGCTCAAGAAAGAGAATGTGGGCTAGGGAAAACCTCTATTTTAATTTTGGCTGTGTGCCGTGGACAAAATGTTATGTTTTCTAAGTTCTACTTCTCTATAAATTGGAGATAAACTGCTTTATGTATACTTTTTAATGAAAACCAGAGAGCAAACATGTAAAGAACCTGTCTCAATTCATGGAAAAATGACTAGAACACAATAAGCTCTAGGTACTACTATTTTTATTTTAAAAATGTAAATATAAACTCTAGTATACAAAGATTCCCTGCACGCTAAGTCGCTTCAGTGTGTCCAAATCTTTGCGAACCTATGGACCATAGTCCATCAGGCTTATCTGTCAATGGGATTCTTCAGGCTTGAATACTGGAGTGATTTGTCATGCCCTCCTCCAGGGGATCTTCCCGACCCAGTATGTAAATATTGTTATTGATGTTTACGGTAAGTTAATTTTTAAAATTTTGTGATTTAGCCAATATTTACCCTGAGAAAAGATGAAAATTTGCTTTAGAAATCAAAGGTACTACCTTAAAATCATATATCATTTTAATGTTAATATATAATTATTGAAAGGTTATAATATCATCTCACTATTTTTTAATATAAAAATAGATTTAGGAATAGTATTTTGGAAACTGAAGAGGAAATAAAAGATAAGGACTGTGACATTGAATATGCTGATAAATAATGTAATATGTAGGCTTTTGCAATCTGATATTGCCATTTCTCCCACTAGAAATTTCCTGTTTGCTGTGAATGTAAATGCATATTCAGAACTTTACTAATTTAACATTTTAGCAAAGTGAGTGCCAAAGACAAAACCAGGTCCCTCTTGTCAGAAAAATGAAAGGCAAAGGAGGAAAGCATTCTAGCTAAATTCAGAATCAGAGATAAAACTTTAGGTAATGCTAAGTGAGGCCTGAGCTGCAAGGGAATTGTATCTTGACCTTTACAAGGATCTGGAAAGGTCAAGTGATCTGGAAGCCAGATCAGTCTCCTGTGGCAGAAATTTCCTGAGGCTTGTCTAGACTTGACCTTAGTTACTTTAAGTAATGATGTTTATATACTGACAAATATTTTGATCAGCAAAACTAGTACACTCAAATGAGTACAGTTATCATTTTAAAGATTTCTTTGCTAGCCTAAAGAAACTACTTTTTCCTCAAAATAATTTTATTTTGAAAAATATATTATACTGATTCATAATCAAGAAGAAGTCAGCAAATGGCCCAAGTTTACTAATTCAAAAATAAAACTAAAAAAGGAATAATGCCTGGGGAGTTGCTGATATGAGGGAAAACAGTATGTGTTAACTTGAATCACAATAGCAATTTATTTGCTTATTCAATTTTCTTTCAACATATTTATTGAGTGCCCACAATACGCCAGAAGGTATGACTAGACCCTGAAAATACAAAGATGAGCAATGGAGACCTCAACCAGCTCTCATGAAGAATGGAGTTAAATGAGGTAGACAACAACATAATTATGAAAAGGAATATAGTATTTTAACTTTTTAAGAAAAGTCAGTGTTTCATGGAGCATTAGTAGTAAAAATACTTAGTCTGAGAGGTGAGACAGAACTTTCCTGAGAAAGTAATGATTGGGCTAAAATTAAAATCAAATGGAAATTTAATTATATGAAGGGGAACAGGGTAGGCAAAGGGGGAAACATCCCAGATGTTTCAATGTGGGTTCTATTCAGGAACAGATGGTACATTCAAACGAAGTTAACCGAAAATAATTTAAGGCAAGGGTTAAAAGAATCCACAAGGTAATGATGAAGCACAAAGGAAGGAGAATAAGCATAAAATCCTTGCTGGGTTTCGTTCTGACATGGCAAGGTGGAGGTGTCGTCCAAAATCAGTGTATCTGAAGCCATGGGAAAAGTCCAGGAAGGAAGTTATAATTGGTTATTGAACAGGATTATAACTGATTGAACAGGATCGGAAAAAATCTGTGACACAGCAGAGAGGAAAGGGTGAAGAACTCCGTACATCCCTACAATCTCCTGCTAGTGAGGACAGGTGGGGTGAAGGAAGGATAACCAGAACATTAGTCAAATGAAATAACTCATTCAGAGGGAGACAAGAATGAAAGAACACAGAGTAAATTTCATTTGATTTGGGGGTGCATAAAACATGCTAAAATGCCTACTCCTTCTCTGTCAGGGATTCTGAAAAGTTTAGAAAGAGAAATATGAAGTGTATAGCTTGAAGGAGTATATGGACCATTTTTTTTTCATGAGGTATTTCTGTATTTAAAGAGTCAATACAGATATTAAAGAAGCTTTAAAAAGGAAATGAGAGAAAAGGCTCTATGAAAATTTAGAGAAGCTGAGATTTTAGATTCAGTGATTTTATAATGATTTTTCAATGTTCATTTTATTAAAGCAAAAATATTCTAACTGTAAAGTTATTCATGATATGTGTTACAGATGGTGAGGCAAACTTTACTTGGGGAGACTATTAGACTAAGGTTAGGGAACCACTGGGATGAACCACTGCAAGGAGATCAAACCAGTCAATCCCAAAGGAAATCAGTCCTGAATATTCATTGGAAGGACTGATGCTGAAGCTGAAACTCCAATACTTTGGCCACCTGATGCAAAGAACTGACTTACTGGAAAAGACCCTGATGCTGGGAAAGATTGAAAGCAGAAGGAGAAGAGGATGACAGAAGATGAGATGACTGGATGGACCAGTCATGGCCGACTTGATGGACATGAGTTTGAGTAAGCTCCAGGAGTTGGTGATGGACAGAGAAGCCTGGCGTTCTACAGTCCATGGGGTTGCAAAGAGTCGGACATGACTGAGCGACTGAACTGAACTGAATTGGGACAGATTTTGCAGAGAGGACGACAGACTGGGTTCAACTGCAAATACAACAAGAAAAAGTGGGATTTATATTCAAAGAACAGTATGGAGATCAGTAATAAGAAAGTTTCTTAGAAGAAATATTAGTGGTAAGGATGGGGTGGGGGCTTTTTTGGCTAATAAGATTTTTGCTAAAGACAGGCTAGGACGTTAATCCTAGTGTGTGGTTAAGAATGATACCCAATCAGATATAAAGGGTGATTAGTTATCTATGATGGAGAATTCTGGCTAATTTGATTTAGCAGGATTTTTGCTAAAATTGAACAGACAATGCAGAGACATACACAAAAGAGTAGGGCCTTTGAGAAGATATTTCAGAGGAGTCTGAGTAGAATTTGGTCAAGAAGATAATCTTAGTCATAACCATAAAGCTATTTCTTAAATTGCATAACACTGTAAGACCTAAAAGAGGATTAAAATAAATCATGACCTATGCTTGCTTCTGAGAGTGGTCAAAGGAGTGAAGTTGACTAGAAAACCCATTATGAATCAAGAGAGTATAAAAATCCAAACCTTCATTTAGTAGAGGTGAAAGAAGTAACTAGTCCAAATCTCAGGAGGTTATAGGTAATCATTATGAAGAGGATGTGTAAGGAACAAGCTCAAAATGTAGTGAAACAGATTTCTACCAAGAGGCTGTGATGCCTTGATTCTCTCATCCTAAAACAATAATTCATTCTCCAGTCAGAAGATGCACTGCATATAAGTATGTCTCATGTCCACACTTTATGACTAGTAGCAGTTTTACTGACCTTAGTGTCCAGAAATGCAGACCAGAAATAGCATTGTCTGCAGGCACTGTACTGTCATATTTATGATATAAATAGCAAAAGCTTGTTCATGATTCGTTATTTGTGAGTTCATCACTACCTTTTTTCACTGACATTGAACAGAAAAAAAAAACCATGATTGATGAGCAAGAGAGAACATTGAAGAAAAAAGATAAAATGTCATAAGGTCAGTTCAGAAGTAACCGAGGAGCTGGCACAGAATTTTTAAACAATCTTTGTTGTGATAAGGGATTGTATTTAACAAGAGCAATTTTTCTTAAAATTATGGATATGAAATTCACTAAAAATAATTGTATATATATGAACAAAATGCTATTTTTATAAGCACACAGTATCTTAATATCTATTATGAGGTTGGGTTCCCACTGAAAATATTTTCATTTTATAGAGTAATAATATACTTATACTTTGCTCTTACTTAAAGAGCTACATTGAATGGAGATATAGAAAAGCACTGACCTCCAGGTACGATGGAACAGGAAATGTATATAGGGAATTAAATAGATGTATGAAATGTAGATAAAAGTTACCCTTTAAAGAGAAATTCAAGTACCATTGCTCTCTAACTTTGCTGAACTGTGTATAGTGGCAAACATACAACCTAGTCTACGAAATATGAACATTGCAAAAAGTTTTTTGGTTTAAATTTATAGAAGGACATGCTAGAATTTACAGAGAGAAAAGCAAAGGGAGATCTGAGAACTCACAACTGGTTTGTTCTTAGGATTCTTAGATGATTATGTTTGTTACATATATAAAACTGCTAAGATTTACTATAAATAGGATAATACCTGTGTTCTAAAAGAATAGTAATCATATAATTAATTTCAGGCTTTCTTTTTTCATTTTGGTTAAACAAAAATGTTTAACTTTGCTTTTAAAAAAATAGGAAAAATCCACTATGCAGATTATAGTAGATATGAAATTCTTTGTGAGAGAATAATCCAGGAGTCAAGCTGATGATATCCTCTGATTGTTCATGTCTGACTCTTTGCTACACCATGAATGGCAGGCCACCAGGCCTCCCTGTCCTTCACTGTCTCCTGGAATTTGCTCAAACTCATGTCCATTGAGTCAGTGGTGCCATCCAACCATTTTATCCTCTGTTGCCCCCTTCTCTCCTTGCCTTTAGTCTTTCCTAGCATCAAGGTCTTTTCCAGTGAGTTGACTCTTCACATCAGGTGGCCAAAATATTGGAGCTTCAGCTTCAGCATCAGTCCTTCCAATGGTTAGAGAAGGCTAAAATGAAATCACTATTGTGTTTTATAAAGAGAGACAAATGAAACTAGTTTCAATGCTCAAATTGAAACTAGTCCAAATTTTAATTTGAAAATTGGAGTAGCAAAGAAGGATTTTTCTTGGCCTGGGTTAGAATGTGATCATGCTTACATGCCTTAAGTTTTTGTGTGTTTGTTTGTTTTAATTTATTCATGGAGATCAGTCTGGGTAGTTTGATGGCTTGATTGTATTAACTGCTGTTACTAACTTGAGGAAATAGCTCATCTCCACCACCTCAGATGAATTTGCTTTGCAGAACACTGTAAACATGAAGAAGAGTGCTATTGGTTTTGGCATCCTAATGAAATACAAAGGATTTTGGCAAACTGCAGAGAATCTTCCTCCAGAAATTGCATTGCATTCTTTACCATTACAGCTGTAATGTTGCAGAAATCATATATCCTGTAAACCCCAGTTAGCCAGGTGTCCTCCCAACAACTGCTAATAAAGGAATCTTGCCAACATAGTAATGAAGTCTCATGATGCTGCAGCACTGCTTGTCTTTATCCAGAAGCTCCAGGCCTGCAGAGAAATGGGCTTTCTCGGGCTTAATTAGGCCAACATTTGGCAAGAAGTGCCTCAATATGTAGAAACCTCTTCTCCAGAAATGAACAATCAAATTCTTGCTCCTTATACTTTCTGGAATAATCCATCAGAATGAAGTTCCAGTGAGGCTTCTTATCCAGTAAGCTTCCATTTTTAGCTGCAGTTTTGAAAACTCACCTTGAGAATTTGAAGAGAATCAACAGATTTCTTTCATTTCAGAATGAAAAATGTATTCATGGACTTTGGTAAGTAAAACAGTGATATTGTAAATAGGTTCATCATAGACTTGGAGAGAATTATAACCCAATATGTAGTTATGGTACAAGCTTGGCACTTCCTCCAGTATCTCTTCTTCATCTTTTTTATATTAGAATATGATTGCTTTATCTACTTTGTCTTATTTGTTAAATAAACTAAAAAATAAAAGCCTATGCTTCTATGGTTCTCTAAGTAAAGAGAACCAATAGGGTGCATATATAGAGAAATATATATTATAAGGAATTGGCTTCCATAATCATGGAAGCTGACTGTTTCAAAATCTGCAGTAAACACTGATAAACTCAAGACCCAAAAGAGCATAAGATGCAGCTCCAAGCCGAAGTCCAGAAACCTGAAGACCCAGGTTTCTGACAGTGCAGATGAGGTCTAAGATGGTCAGCTGGAGAATTTCTCCTGCTCAGGAAAGTCAGTCTTTTTTTCTATTAAGACCTTGGACTGATTAGGTGAGGCTCAATCACATATGCAGAACAATCTGCTTTAACCAAAGTTTGTTGGCTTAATATTTACCTCCTCAAGAAACATCTTCCAAATTGATACATCAAATTAGGTATCATGAGTCCACTGTTTATCAAAATGCCACTCGTGCACATCTCCTTATATCATACATAATTATCAAATAAAGACAATAACAAGGACATACTTCCACCCAATGTGATATAGCTATTATGTGTCAACTGAAAGTGCACTGATCCTTTCCACAGAAAAGAATACAAAGTTCTGGGTTGTTGTATTAATATAGTCTACTTAATATCCAGTAACTTAAATGCATGTGTGTGTGTGAAATTGCTTCAGTCATGTCCGACTCTTAACAACTTTTTGGACTGTAACCTGCCAGGCTTCTCTGTACATGGGATTCTCCAGGCAAGAATACTAGAGTGACTTGCCATGCCCTCCTCCAGGGGATCCTCTCAACTTAGGGATTGAACATGTGTTTCCTGAGTCTCCCACTCTGCAGGCAGGTTCTTTTACTGCTGAGCTGCCAGAGAATCCCATAACTTAAATACTATGATGTAAAAATAAAACACTTAAATATTTTAATATAAAGTCAATATACCTATTGTAAGTCAATACATCTATCGTATATAATAAAGGAGTAAGAGAGGGAAGAAAACAAATGTATATAGTTTCCATATACAACATACTTTTAGCAAAATAAAAAGGAAATATTCATGACAACTACAGTCTTTATTTGTATAATTAGTTATATGGTCATAGCTACTTCCTTCCACTAACTATTTTGTATTGCCTTTGCCTTCAGGAAGTACCTAAGCTGGTTGTAGTTCTTTACCTAGTTCAGTTCAGTCGCTCGGTCGTGTCTGACTCTTGAGACCCCATGATTCGCAGCACGCCAGGCCTCCCTGTCCATCACCAGCTCCCAGAGTTTACTCAGACTTATGCCCATCGAGTCGGTGATGCCATCCAGCCATCTCATCCTCTGTTGTCCCCTTCTGCTCCTGCCCCCAATCCCTCCCAGCATCAGGGTCTTTTCCAAGTAAACTCTTCGCATGAGGTGGCCAAAGTACTGGAGTTTCAGCTTCAGCATCAGTCCTTCCAATGAACACCCAGGACTGATCTCCTTCAGGATGGACTGGTTGGATCTCTTTGCAGTCCAAGGGACTCTCAAGAGTCTTCTCCAACACCACAGTTCAAAAGCATCAATTTTTTGGCGCTCAGCTTTCTTCACAGTCCAACTCTCACATCCATACATGACCACTGGAGAAACCATAGCTTTGACCAGATGAACCTATCTTGGCAAAGTAATGTCTCTGTTTTTTAATATGCTACCTAGGTTGGCCATAACTTTCCTTCCAAGGAGTAAGTGTCTTTTCATTTCATGGCTGCAATCACCATCTGCAGTGATTTTGGAGCCCCCCAAAAATAAAGTCTGACACTGTTTCCACTCTCTCCCCATCTATTTCCCATGAGGTGATGGGACCAGATGCCATGATCTTAGTTTTCTGAATGTTGAGCTTTAAGCCAACTTTTTCACTCTCCTCTTTCACTTTCATCAAGAGGTTTTTAGTTCCTCTTCACTCTCTGCCATAAGGGTGGTGTCATCTGCATATCTGAGGTTATTGATATTTCTCCCAGCAATCTTGATTCCAGCTTGTGCTTCTCCCAGCCCAGCGTTTCTCTTGATGTACTCTGTATAGAGTGATCCAAATCTTTATTCTTGAAGCCATTAGTAGTCCTATCTGAATTGGATTGTTATAATTTTCTATTGACTTTAATCACCAGGCATGGTAGCACTAAGACATGACCTAAGAGCTCTCCTGTATCCCATATATAGTCTTTCTGACGTCTATAGTAGAGCACCAGCCCAGTTTCCTTTTGATAGACAGAATCAATCACTCCAGCCAGCAGAGTAACTCCCTCTGTGCTGATGCCGAGGCACGAGGACTCCAAAGTGGCCAGGTGGCAGTCTTAACTTCCAGTTCAATAAATCATTAGTATGAAGTATTCTTTCCTTTGAAACTAAGATCTCTATGGTGAGAGCATAAGTGATGGGAATAAGAAGCAAATTTTTTTTTTCCCTAGGGGATTACTAGAGATAATAACGAATGTTGCCATTCTCATTTTTACATTTTTATTCATAGACCCATAAATTCTGGCTACGGGAGGAAACAACACCATATACTGGATGCTAATTCAAAGCATACACATCCTTCTGGGAAGCTTGCTTCAATTTTGTAAGATATTCCACCTCACTGGCTGAGTCTTCCAAAGGCCATTCTACTCTTGTACCAAGCAAGCTGTTTTAGGACAGTGGTGAGCATGGTAAGACCAAGAAATCTTATGAGCATAAACCCTGTTTTTGTGCTTTCTTTGGTGTGAAAAGAGTTCCTTGTTCAGAAGCAATATTGTATGAAGTATCTTGATGGTATTATGGCATTGTCTATGTTCAGGGACAGTAGTTTTGTCAGAAGCAGTGAACACATGGGAAGAAAATCCTTATCCAGCATGGGTATCTATTTCAATAAGAACCATCCTCTGTGGTTTCCATGAGAAAATTTAAGTAGTTCTTTTGGGTTGTAGTGTACTTTTGTCATGTGTCACATTTTTGTATCTCATCTTTAGGGGCCTGCTTGTACTTGAGTCTAGTTATAGGGTCTAGAACCCAAGAGAAGTGATGGGAATGGGTCTTGAGAATCAGCATTATCTTACCAGACAACTTCCTCAGAGGAGGCCATTAGAGTTTCCTTAGGCAAATGAAGTATTAATTCCCTTAGACAGTGCTGGGGAAGCTAATTCTACCAGTAAAGAAGAGTCATCAGAATTTAAGAGTTTGATATCCCCACATTCATCAGTTACCTTCCCCTCCCCTTCCCAAAAAATACCATCACTTTAAGAGTAGACACTGGAAATTCAATTTACATTGTTAGCCATTAACAAGATGAGATAATGATTTTGTTTTTTTAGCAATCTCAGCCCTGCAGCTACAGGAGAAAAGCATTGCTTTCAGGGCAGACATAAAAGCTTTTGGATTATTTATGTGGTGATTGAGCTGGGAATTTCAACCCCTAAGTTCATCTTTTTTCTTTCCCAATTTTTTCCAACATTAGGAATAACCCACCAATCCCATTACATTCAATCGTTTGACAAAAATGTTCTAAAATAACAACACTATCACTCAATCCTTGCTTTGCAAAAGTGCTTAATTGGGGGTATCCTTTGGTAGGCTTCCCTGGTAGCTCAGTTGGTAAAGAATCCAGCTGCAATGCAAGAGACCCAGGTTTGATCCCTGGGTTGGGAAGATCACCAGGAGAAGGAAATGGCAACGCACTCCAGTATTCTTGTCTGGGAAATCCCATGGACAGAGGAGTCTGGCAGTCTACAGCCCATGGGGTTATAAGAGTTGGACGTTACTTAGTAACTAAATCACCATCATTGCCAGATCATGCCATGGGCTATCAATGCTTTTTGAATACTGAAAATAGAGTCATTAGTATCTTTCAATTTAATCAGATTAGAGAGGCAGTTGCAGAAACCAATTCCAAACCAATTCAGAATCATTCTCTAGAACAAGTCTTGGTACCAACACCAGTATTAGAGTTTTCCAGAGAAACAGAAAAAATTATACATATGGCTCTTGACTCACACAATTATGGGAGCTGGCACTCAGTTATTACAGCATGGCCGAGCAGGCTGGATTGCAGGGTCAGTCATCCAGTTCTAGTCTTCAGACTGACTGGCTAAAGACAAGAGACCTGATGGTGGAGATGAAGTCTGAAGACAGATGCCTAGACAATTCTCTCTTGGTCTGCGACACTATTATTTTTTTGTTCTACCCAAGACTGCAGGTAAGTATATAAGAATCACCCACAATATGAGAGGTGGTTAGTTTTATTCATTGGTTACCAAGGTACGTGTTCATCTCATCCCCAAATATCCCCCAACTTGACACATGCAATTATGTATCACAACATCTACAATTAAAAAGTTATAGAAAACATCTCATAGCTAAAATCATGCAAATTTCTATTGGATTCTTAAATCTGATTCTTTCAACATCTAACACCTCACCTGTCTCTTTGATAGTGAAAGGGTCTTTTTACATTCTAAAATAAAAGTATTTTTCTTAGGAACTTATTTAGTAGCAAAAAGTACCTGAGATTACTACTGGTAACTATGAAATAGTTTTATGAGTGTGTGTGTGTGTGTGTGTGTGTGTGTGTGTGTGGGCATGCCTGTGCATAATTAATAGCAATTTAGTAAGTTTATGAGCATGCAAATACAGATACATTAAAACTGACACATTTGTAGAGAAAGGTTTCTACTTATAGGGGAAATTTTTTATTTTTTCTCCTTCAAGGGCACCTCTTTCTCAAGTCACTACTTGGAAGTTGCTATTGCTCAGCATCCTGTTCACACCATACATGCCCAGGGTTTAACCAACCCTTCACTCTTTCAGAAATGTCTAAGTGTCTGCTATATTCTGCATACTGAGTACAAGCTGGACATAAAATGCATCCCCCATGACTAAATAGACCCTTTGCAATAGATTGTGATACAGGAGTAAATCAAATGTTCATACAAATAAATTGCAATAGGATCTATAAAAGAAAGGAATATGATGCTTTAAGAGAATATAAAAGAATTGTACCTGAGATAGAAAAATTAAAGACATACTGAACAGCTGTTTTGTATAAAATAACATGAAAATGTATCAATAGTATAGAATTAACTTAGATGAAAGGTTAGAGGAATACAGAAGCATATCCCAGCCATAGAATAGCATGTATAATGTCACTCTACCACTCCATGTGTGCATGCTAAGTTACTTTAGTCATGTCCAACTCTTTGCAACCCTATGAACCATAGCCCTCCAGGCTCCTCTCTGTCCATGGGATTCTCCAGGTAAGACTACTGTCCTTCTCCAGGTGATCTTCCTGACACAGGGATCAAACTTGTGTTTCTTATGTCTCCTGCTTTGGCAGGTGGGTTCTTTACCACTAGCATCACCTGGGAAACCCACTCTATCATTAGGGTGTGTTATAATTATATTTTAAATTTTGCAACTATTATTATTATTATCCTTACTATTTTGCTACTACTACTGTCATTCCTACCTCTACTATTACAACTACTAACCATACACTCTTAATTTCTGATTTAAACTCTAACCCGTATCAAAATCTTGAGCATTTCCAGCTCCCTATGTGGTAGGTACTTCTATTTGGAGGAAATCACCCAAGCAGGAACAGGCCTAGTTTAGCCTTCCACAAGGAATTTTTATAGAAGCACAATTTAATATGTTATTTAATTGTTACAGAAGGAAGGTAATCTGAGGAATTCTTGAGATGGTATATAGGTGCAATTGTGACTTTTAATAGCATGATATCTGTCACACCAGTTTCATGGCAGGGGCACTAACATTTTGATGTTAGTTTCAAATTCATTGTGCCCCAAGTTAATACTTATTGGGTATTTGCTTTTTTTTTTTTTAATCTGCATAGTTGTGTGGGGCAATAAGCAGAATATGGATTTTGGAGTCAGAGTTCTTTGAAAAGTTTAACTTTGGCTAAGTTATTTAACCTCTCTGAGCCTCAGTTTCTTTGTATAAAATGGACATTGGACTATCTGCTTCAAGGGAAACATTTAAAAAGCAAAGTAGGTAATTGATAAATAGCATAGACCAGCACCTAGCACAAAGTAGGCACATAATAAAAGTTAATTCCTTCACTTATCCAACTTTTTGACTATTGAAATAAATTACACTGATCTTTCAAAGAATAGTTCATGTCTTATCTTTGTAGTCACTTCAAATGTATTCTCTCTAGTACTTTATAAATCTTTCTTTTAATATCATTTATATTATGTTACTGGGACTTCCCTGGTGGCTTAGTGATAAAGAACCTGCCTACAAAAGCAGGAGATATGGGTTCAATTCCTGGATTGGGAAGACCCCCTGGAGAAGGAAATGGCAACTCACTCCTCCTCTACCAGGCAGAAGAGCCTGGTGGGCTATAATCCTTGGGGTTGCAAAGAGCTGGACATGACATAATGACAAAACAACAACAACAACATATTCTGTTATCAGTAGCAACTTTCCAGCCTGCCTCCCAGTTATTTAAAAAATTTCTCAGATACAGAAATTATATGACATATCTTGTTACTTCAATCACTAGTTTCATATTTGCCGCCTAATAAATACTCATTGATTGTTAAATTAGACTACACTGAATTCACTCACATCCTATATTGACTAAAATCTAGATGTCAACACAATGAAGCTCTGATATCCATGTTTTAACTTACCTTTCAATCTTTTAATTAATCCCAATAATTTCTAAGCTCCTTTCTTGCTTTCCAAAACTTTTGTTTAAAATGGTGTCTGTTACTATATCCTCTTTGCCAGTCTCCAAGATTTCCAATGATCCTTACTCCAGACATTCAAACCCTTGTGCACTTTCCTGGCACGTTGAATCTGGGCTGGTCCTGTGCTTCATCTGATATAGAATGATATAGAAGCAATGCTGTGTAACCCTGGTGTCTCAGTTTTAATAGATCTGAGCTTCTACTTTGGCCAATTAGAACACACTTTCTTGAAACTCAGTCATCATGTTATGTAGGGAATCCAAGTGATTATGTGGAAAGACACCCATGAAGGTAAACTGAGCCTCAGCTGACCTCCCAGCTGTTCACCACCACCAACTGGCAGATATGTGAGGAAGAGCAGCCTTCCCAGCACCAGTTAACCCCAGAATTGTGAGAAGAAATAATTGTATTAGATCACTAAATTTGGACATTGTTTGTTATACAGCAATAAATCATCAAAATACTGAACTGTGCAGTGATCATAATGGTTGTTCATAACAGCCTTTCAAAATCAGAATGGCAAGGACAGTAGCAGCCATACAATCTGATTATCCATTATCCTCAGATGATTTTCCATCTGAGGTTTTATTTACTATCAGGTGGCAATTTAGTCTCTGCTTAAACTCCAAATACGTCAATAATCTCACCACTTGTTAAAACAGTTGATCAAATTTTTAGATAATGCTGTTTGAGTACTTATTTTCATTCGTAAGAATCTCTTTCCTGTCCATTAGTTCTGTCTCTATCTCTATGATCTTCTATCATAAAACTTTATAACCCCCTTCACAAAACATATTAGATCTTCATTATCTAGTGGTTTGGTTAGTAGAACCTCTCAACCTCAAGTTTTAAACCTCAGAATATGTTCTAGTTAATATACCTCTTGAAAAAAATAAATAAATAACAGTTGTCTGGAGTAGCCTATTGAATGTTGGATCTCTTATTTAGAGTTACTAAGTGCATTTGTATGGCACTTTATATTCTCCAAATGTCCACACATATAAACTCACATGATTCTAATGTCCCTAAAGTAGGATTGAGTAGTTGTTGAGTAGTTCTTCCTATTTTTTAATAAAAGATGAACTTAGACTAAGAAAAATTATGAAACATTACCAGACTATTAAAACTTTTTGAGTCTCAGGCTAGAGTTTTGTTTTGTTTTTACTTTCTTTCCCATCTCTCTTCCCCCAAGTGTAAAGACATGATGGTGAAGAGATACTCATCCTCAACTATACCCTCATGAAGAAATTATTATATTTCATATAAGTGACAGGTGAAAGTTTGACTAAAGCCATCACACTATAAGATTTGTTCAGCCTTGCTGAAGGTGAAATTAATACTATGTATATCCCAGAACCTTTAGTCCTCTGTCTCCTCAGGCATAAGAGCATCTGACTGAAAGCATAGATCAACACGTTTTCAAAATAAATCCTTTCTCAGAATGAAAAAAATCACTCAACTTGTCTTCATGGAATTATCCTCTATCGGTCCCCATTCAATAAATAAAATAGGATGTTCAGGGTATATTTCTTTTCCAGCTTGGTTAGATCATTTATTGTTATAACATATTTTAGGGAAACCAAATTATTTTATATTAATCACAATTACTGGAAAGGTAAAGAAATTATCTTCTACTTTCATACCTAAATATTTCCTGGACATTTCCTGTATAAATATTGAAATTATAAAAATTGGTGAAGGAACACCTATGTTATAAGTGTGGATATGAGTGTAAATGCATATACAAGTGTGTATATCTGTGTGTGGTGGTGTATAAGTGGGTTCAATCCAAGATAGTAATATATACATGATTAAATAAGATATTCAAATGCTAGCTTAGTTTTCTAAATTAACCTATATTTTCAAATTTTAGTTCTTACATAAAGTAATATTTCATAATAGATATTATAGATAAACTGTAGTAATTTTATAGTATTGTATAGTACTATATAGCAATTATTGTCATGAGTTACAGTAATATTTCATTATAGATGAATATTATTATTACTATGTAAGGACTGAAAATAATATTTTAGGAGAATTTTGAGGACAAATTTGATAGAATATTACTATTTGGAAAATTTGTCAACATAAATATGAAAATTAATTTTTGCTTATGTAGAAAAATCCATATACAGCTGACTTGAACCATCATTCTGTATATCTGGTTACCTTTCTTTACATTTGGAGACTGAATTTATTTTTTCGTGTGTGTGATTATAATAAAACTTTTCACATCCTTTTACAGACATCTACCACTTCATATTACTTTGAGATGTTCTCTTTCATATCATTTTTCTGGAATTTCATATATTTCCTTTAATTGAACATATGGGCCAACTTTAAATCTGTTAGTATTTGATTAAGGCCAGGAAATCAGTACTTTCAGCATGCCTAAGTATCTCAAACCAGCTTTCAATTGTACTGTCATTAATTTCAGCTCTCTTCAATCTTTAATCAATTTCATTTTTAAAAACAAATTACAAGATTTAACACATTCAGATGATAACAAAAAAATCATCTGTGGTGAAGAGTTTTGTGCCCCTGCCAAACTGAATTTATATTATATAGGAGAATGTGTGTTTATTAACTAATGCAGAATGCCCTCCTTCATTTAGGAAAAATTTAGTGATGTTACTGTTCATATATGGAATAGAGATTATATAATTTCAAGAGCCTTTTACAACAATTTTAGGACTCTCTATGTTGGATTCAAACATAAATAGACATTATTTTTATCAAATAAGTATAGTGATCTCTGAGATGTTAAATATAGTGCTGAAAAGCATACAACAAATAACAGTTTACAGTCATGGCAAACCTTTGTTTGTTTTTTCTACATCTTCCATTCTAAATAGAAGTTGGAAGATCTAAGTTCTACCACTTTTTATGCTGTTAATGTCAATTAAACTGATTGTATGATCACAAGCTAAGACATTTAGTTTGTTTCCTTTTAAGCAAATACAGTTTTATAGATGAGAAAGTCTTGATTTTATGGAAGTATCCTGGGTGATATAGCATTTATTCATGGTTCTCAACCATCCACTTCTGTTTCAACTACCTTTATGAATCCTATTTCTCAGGGTCCAACAATCTATTATATTTGAAGAAATAATTCCACTGCCATTAAAAAAAAATCTATTTGTAATCCATTTTTGCATTCACTAATCATGCCTATTTGTCAATGCTGGCCATGGAGAGGTCATTATCTGTTGTATATAGCATTTCACCTAACCAGAAATGTACCCAGTGAAGTTCTCAGAGGTTCTATATAAAAGTGTTAAGGAAGTTGTCTTAACATCTTACAAAGTCTAACTGTGTGTGTGCAGTGGAAGATGGTATCTGTTGCTGGTGTTTAACTGATGGTTTTGGGAGCACACCCTCAGGTCTCATCCTCTTTCTTTTCATCTTCACCTACAGCTACCATTTCCCTCAACTTCACCCACCACTCTGTTTCTTTGTTCTGTCTTCCATGGCCCTACCACCTTCCCTATAAAATAATCAATTTCTTGGTCCTTTTTACCACTCACAAATTATACAGGCATAAGCTTCTTTTGTGTTACTCTTTTTTTCTTTACTATCAGATTTTATCCGACTTGTTCAAGTGGAGATTTCTGAGCTGTAGGTGTCTAGATTTGGACCCATAAATACATGTAATACATGTAGGTAGGTGCATTGTGAATGGCTTTTTCTCTGATTTCAAGTAACATTACTAAACTATCTGAAATTCAAAACACCTCACCATGGAATTACCTGGTACCCTAGGGATTGGGACTCCACACTTTCACTGCCAAGGACACAGGTTCCACTCCTGATGGGGGAACTTTGCTCCCACAAACAACATGGTTTGGCCAAAAAAAGAAAAAGAAAAACCCCAAAAGCCTCACAATAAGACCTTTAGTTTGTCTCTGGAGACTGTGTCTCTATATAAAAAATCTAAACCTATGATAATTCAACTAATTTTAGATAACAGAAATCCAGTGCAGTTAGAGAAGAAGGCAAAGTTCATGGTACAATGTAATGATGCAGAGGAAGTGGATGCTGGCCATGAGGAGGTTGTAGATTATATCAAGGACTTTTGTCTTGAATCTAAGATGACAGAGCAACCTTACACTAGAGTGAGCCATGGAGGAGATCTACATTTCACAAGACAACTCCAGTAGCACGTGAAAATTAGACAAGTGCAAGATTATTGGGAAGAGGATTTAGGAAGTCAGAGACACTGAAGGTATTTAAATGGGAAAATGATTAAAAGTCTTCTTTAAGTTTATATCAGAGTGGTATTTTCCCCCTATTCAGTTCAGTTCAATCTCTAGGTCGTGTCCAATTCTTTGCAACCCCATGAACTGCAGCACCCAAGGCCTCCCTGTCCATCACCAACTCCCGGAGTCCACCCAAACCCATGTCCATTGATTCAGTGATGCCATCCAACCATCTCATCCTCTGTCATTCCCTTCTCCTCCTGCCCTCAATCTTTCCCAGCATCAGGGTCTTTTCAAACGAGTCGCATCAGGTGGCCAAACTATTGGAGTTTCAGCTTCAACATCAGTCCTTCCAATGAACACCCAGGACTGATCTCCTTTAGGATGGACTTGTTGGATCTCCTTGCAGTCCAACGGACTCTCAAGAGTCTTCTCCAACACCACAGTTCAAAAGCATCAATTCTTCGGTGCTCAGCTTTGTTTATAGTCTCATATCCATACATGACCACTGGAAAAACCATAGCCTTGACTAGATGGACCTTTGTTGACAAAGTAATGTCTCTGCTTTTTAATATGCTAAGTTGGTCATAACTTTCCTTCCAAGGAATAAGCATCTTTTAATTTCATGGCTGCAGTCACCATCTGCAGTGATTTTGGAGCCCCAAAAAATAAAGTCAGCCACTGTTTCCCCATTGATTTGCCATGAAGTGTTGGAGCTGGATGCCATGATCTTAGTTTTCTGAATGTTCAGCTTTAAGCCAACTTTTGCACTCTCCTCTTTCACTTCCATAAAGAGGCTCTTTAGTTCTTCCTCACTTTCTGCCATAAGGGTGGTGTCATCTGCATATCTGAGGTTATTGATATTTCTCCCAGAAATCTGGATTCCAGTTTGTGCTTCCTCTAGCCCAGAGTTTCTCATGATGTATTCTGCATATAAGTTAAAAAAAAATAGGGTGGCAGTATATAGCCTTTATGTACTCTTTTTCCTATTTGGAACCAGTCTGTTGCTCCATGTCCAGTTCTAACTGTTGCTTTCTGACCTGATACAGGTTTCTCAAGTGACAGGTCAGGTGGTCTGGTATTCCCATCTCTTTCAGAATCTCCCACAGTTTATTGTGATCCACACAGTCAAAGGCTTTGGCATAGTCAATAAAGCAGAAATAGATATTTTTCTGGAACTCTCTTGCTTTTTCAATGATCCAAAGGATGTTGGCAATTTGATCTCTGGCTCCTCTGCCTTTTCTAAAACCAGCTTGAACATCTGGAAGTTCACGGTTCACATATTGCTGAAGCCTGGCTTGGAGAATTTTCATCATTACTAGTGTGTGAGATGAGTTCAATTGTGCGGTGGTTTGAGCATTCTTTGGCATTGCCTTTCATTGGGATTGGAATGAAAACTGACCTTTTCCAGTCCTGTGGCCACTGCTGAGTTTTCCAGATTTGCTGGCATATTGCATGCAGCACTTCCACAGCATCATTTTCCAGGATTTGAAATAGCTCAACTGGAATTCCATCGCCTCCACTAGCTTTGTTCGTAGTGGTGCTTCCTAAGGCCCACTTGACTTCATATTCCAGGATGTCTGGCTCTAGGTGAGTGTGAGTGATCTCACCATCATGATTATCTGGGTCGTGAAAATCTTTTTTGTGCAGTTCTTCTGTGTATTCCTGCCACCTCTTAATATCTTATGCTTCCTTTAGGCCCATACCATTTCTTTCCTTTATGGAGCCCATCTTTGCATGAAATGTCCCTTTGGTATCTCTAATTTTCTTGAAGAAATCTCTAGTCTTTCCCATTTTTATTTCTTTCCTCTATTTCTTTGCATTCATTGCTGAGGAAGGCTTTCATATCTCTCCTTGATATTCATTGGAACTCTACATTCAAATGGGTATATCTTTCCTTTTATCCTTTGCTTTTTGCTTCTCTTCTTTTCACAGCTTTTTGTAAGGCCTCCTCAGACAGCCATTTTGCTTTTTTGCATTTCTTTTTCTTGGGGGTGGTCTTGATTTCTGTCTCCTGTACAATGTCAGGAACCTCCATCCATAGTCCATCAGGCATGCTGTCTATCAGATCTAGTCCCTTAAATCTATTTCTCACTTCCACTGTATAGTCATAAGGGATTTGATTTAGGTCATACTTGAATGGTCTAGTGGTTTTCTCCACTTTCTTCAATTTAAGTCTGAATTTGGCAATAAGGAGTTCATGATCTAAGCATCGCCTAAAAGTAAACTATGAGGGGAACATGGCTAATTAAAATTCTAAGGAAGTCAGGTATCAGTTAATTGAGTTTTTACTGTACTTGCACCATCAGTTTTCAATGCTTTTAATGAAATAGAATATCCTCTCTTTGGAATTTAAAAGTGTCTGTTATATTTCAGGCTCTACTTATCTTCAATTTTTCCCACAGATTGCCATCTGTAAAACTTCTGTAAACATTATTCTAAAAATAACCAATAATCTGTGTATCATTTGTTATTTTTTCCCATTGGAGATATAGCCCATTTTCCTTTTTATAAATAAGGAAATGGATCCAAGTGGGGGTGGGGGGGGGCAGAGAATTAAATGTCTCCACTCTGAATGATAGAGCACTGTGAGTAATAGTATATTCTGTGATTTTCTACAAGGCAATACTTAACCATTGAATTCAAATTAAAATTTGGCTCAGTTGGTAAAGAATCCACATGCAATGGGGGAGATCTGGGTTTGATCCCTCAATTGGGAAGATCCCCTGGAGATGGAAAAGGCTACACACTTCAGTTTTCCGGTCTAGAGAATTCAATGGACTGTACAGGTCATGGAGTCGCAAAGAGTTGGACACAACTGAGTGACTTTCACATTTCAAATTAAAAATGAGATGATGAAATAGATATTTACAGTTTTTTGCTTTTTTTTTAAAATTAGCTATCCAATTTTAAAACGCTACCTCTGTGACTGTCTCTTTGTCCCTCTCCACACACACACACACACACACACACACACACACACACACACACACACACAAACACACAGCTAGTTTCCTGATGGTTCTGCTTTTTTGTGAACATCAGTTAACACAAAGACCATTAAAGATCAACTAACACCAAGACCATAAAAGATCTCAGCTGATACACTTCTGATTCCAGTGTTTTGTTTGATTAGCTTCTTCTTTTGCTTTCAGGTGCCCTCAGTTTGGTTAATAAAGTATATGAATGAAAAGGCATGGAATAAAAAAAAAAGTATCAATGAGGTGGAATACTTCTGACAAGATACTGTCTAGAGTAGGAGAGTGGGGATGGCAGCTCTAAGGGAGATGAATGGATTTTGCATAAGCCTTTGATTATATGCTTGGGCTTCCCTTGTGGCTCAGCTGGTAAAGAATCCACCTGCAATGTGGGAGACCCGAGTTCAATCCCTGGTTTGGGAGATCCCATAGAGAAGGGAAAGTCTACCCACTCCAGTATTCTGTTCTGGAGAATTCCATGGACCATATAGTCCACGGGGTCGCAAAGAGTCGTACACAACTGAGAAGCTTTCACTTTGAGTATATGCTTATATTTCCCACTAAAATCAAGAAAGGCAAAAGATTTGAATTAATTTGAGGCATAACAACATGAGTGCATAACTTCTAGTGGAGATGTCCAGCAGATAATAGGTAAGTGGGAAAAATCAAATGCGAAATAGATTTGGCAATCGTTAGGATATAATTGATTATTAAATCCAAATGGGAAAGTGGTTCCATCCATGAAGAACATATAGAATGACAGGCCTAAGGGGTAAAGTACAAAGCTAATGGGAAACACCAACATTTAAGTATACATGGAGTCAGAGAAATCGTAAAGTGCTTGTCAATTTTCAAGAAAGACAGAGGGAAAACCTGAAGTGAATTTTGTCTTATAAACCTGGAAAGGAGAGTACTTCATCAAATGGGAAAACTTTCAAAATTTCCATAGTTTCATTCAAGCAGTAGAAATATAAGCCATATTGACTGTGTTGTCCCATGGAAGAAGGAATTATGTTTATAGGGGGGATGTAAGGTGACACTACTAAAAAATCTAGGATGCTGAACTTTTAGGTTTGCTTGTGACTGAGGGACTACTCAGGGTGTAAGACTTTCATTGTTAAAATCCGAACAATTCCAGACAAACAGTGATGGTTGGTCATCCTGTGAAAGACAATACTTTTGAAGAAGTAGGAATAATCAGAAAAAAAAGGTGAAATTTCCATTCTCCCCCCATCCCCATCATCTCTGAACCCTCTGTATACAAATAATGGAAGAATCTTCACTCACTCAAAATGTAAGGGCGATGGTACACTTACAGCAGAGAAATATTTTATTTAAAGCAAGGAGTAGAAAACACTCTGTGAATATGATGATGTCATGTAATTGTGTGTTGTTTTGCTTTGTTTTCAACAGTGCACTGGTGTTCCAGATGGCATAGCGGAATGTGTTGGTAAGAAAGCCTATAGTGAGAAATTAAATCAGAAGGGAAGAAATACAGAACAGCAAAGGGATGAGAGAAGGGTAGTAGAGACAGGTGACAGAGGGACTTGCATTTAGAGGATGATATAAGATACCAGACCTGAGGAATATTTTACTATTTGCTTTGGTTAAACTGTGTATCTGAATTCTCATCTAATGATAGCTACATCAACCAAGGAAGAGAAGCCAGTGCTACTAACCAAAGCTTGACTATATTTTCTGTTTCAAATGCAGTAAAAAAAAAAAAAAAAAAATACTGTGGTTTTGCTTAGAGTTTCAAATAGAGCA
Organism: Cervus elaphus; assembly: GCF_910594005.1. Classification (NCBI taxonomy): domain Eukaryota; kingdom Metazoa; phylum Chordata; class Mammalia; order Artiodactyla; family Cervidae; genus Cervus; species Cervus elaphus. Next base: position 21,474,781 of record NC_057829.1, on the reverse strand, counting down.
TTTGTTAAAAGATAACAAACGAATATTACTCCTCAACACAGAAGCAGAGAGAGCAAACAACAAAAACAGTCAACTCTATTTTCTATCTTAGAAAAGCACAATTCTGACCTATGATTTGACCTCAGTAAAACTCATCATCTGGAAGAATGTTAAACTCAGGTCAGAATAAAAGTATTTGTTTTCATGGACTGCATCACTTAAATTTTTTTCAGACTGCAGAAACATAAGCTAATATATTCAGGGAAACATTGTAAGGATGCATGAGGAAGTAAATAAAAACTGAAACTCTATCAATGGTTGTACAGTCACACCACATAGAAAATTAAAATTCCATTCTGTGATACAACCTAAATTTAATGAATCACCATTTTGGTCACTTGGTCACCTTCTGTTCCACTTATATCTCTTTTTTGCCCCTTTATGATTATACCACTTCTATTTCATCATGGGTTCTGCTTGCTATCATCTCATTTCATGTCATCCCTCTATATCTTCTCACTGTCTACTGAGTTTCTCTGTATTTCCCACATTCAAACTCCCATAAAAAAGGGCTGATATGTAACCAGTGTAAGGAGTTCCTTTATGACAGAAATCTTCAATCCTGCTACTTCTTAACTACAGAAAAATCTAGATGTCTACCTTAGGTCCAAGGAGATATATCGAGTGAGTCAGAGTGTGGAAGGGTGATAAGGCTCAAGCTATGACGAGCTATAGTTCAAAAAAGAGTTCAAAACTAGAGTTTGAAAAAGTCTATCAGAAGAGTGCTTTAGGTTTGACTTTTGCCTCAGGAGAGAGCATCTGTAGTAGGTATAACATTCAGATATATGCACTATAGTGAGGAGAAGATGTGAGAGGAAAGGATGAATGCCATTGGCAAGATCAAAACTGAAATTTATTTTTAGAGTAGCTTCATTTTATCAGCTTCCAGTTAGTTTCCATGACCTGATCAGGGCAAACATGACAGAAAATAAAAATGAAGATGTTTGGGACTATAAATCATACATATGTTGTATTATTTGATCCTTAGATGATCTTTACTGTTTTAGGATTCTCCAGAGAAATAGAATCAATACAATATATGCATATATATCAGATAGGCATGTTTTCAGCTGGATTGATTCAAGAGTTCTGAGTTGTCAGAACTGATGATTTATTGCTCCCATCAATACATGTCTAATAGTAAGAAGGGACATGAAGGTAGAATGACATCTATGTCAAGAAAGCAAAGGTTTTCTAGAAACACAGAATCAGACTTCCACTTATCATCCTTTGGCCAATAGGATGCACAAGTAGCCAAAATGTAGCTAGAAGAAATAAATTTAGAAACAGACATTGAAACAGCTGAACAGTAGTGTCTGTTATAAATTCAAGCATGTGGATTATTTTTCTGGAAGAATAGAAAATAAAGCTCAATTGTTTCTATTCAGTGATGCAGTAGTCATGATAAAAAGGATAGCAGACTTGCCTAGGGCTGCCACCAGGCTCCACAAATAAGCTGAAAAGCAGATCCTCCCTGTCAAGCCTTAAGATGATTCCAGCTCAACCAAGAGCTTAAATGCAACCACTTGAGAGACCCAGATATCTGACCCACAGAAACTGTGATATACTAGATATTTGTTGTTTTTAGAAAAATTAGAATGGGTAAACTTAATTTGACAGATAACAGAAAAAAAAAGAATAGTACCACTAGGACACTATTTCTCTTTAAAAATCAATGCTGAAAAAATTAACATGGACAAATAGAGCATAAACAGGTTGGGACAAAACATAAGGGATAAAGAAGCAACATTCACCTGCTAGATTTAAGGAAGTTCAGTGAAATTATGCATTAAAATTTCTCTTCCTTTAAGGAAATAAGATGATTGGCTATGCGCTATTTTGAGCAGAATCAATATACCTTAAATTGCTTGCATAGAAATTCCAATACATGGATATATGTAACATTTCCTTAACCTTCTGTTGAAGAGTAATTAACATAAAACTATAAAGATTTTACTGAGGACCACTACCATCCTTAAGTGTATGGTACCATAATCACTAATCCTGCTATTCCCTGACAAAGGGTGGCTATGGATCCTTTATTGATCATCTCTTCTGATGTAGAAATACATACCATCTTCACTAATAATAATATACTCAGAGAAAACCATAATTGAAAAATTCACATGAATCCCAGTGTTCATAACAACACTATTTACAATAGCTAGGACATGGAAGCAACCTAAATGTCCATCCATAAAGAAATGGATAAAAAAGATGTGGTATATATATATATGCAATGGAATAATTCTCAGCCATAAAAAAGCATGAAATTGGGTCATTTGTAGAGACACTGATGGATCTGGAGACTGCCATACAGAATGAAGTAAGTCAGAAAGGAAAAAATAAATGCTGTATATTAATGTGTATATGTGAAATCTAGGAGAATGGTATAGATGATCTTATTTACAAAGCAAAAATAGAGATACAGACCTAGAAATCAAACATGGACATGGAGGGGAAAAGGAAGTGTGTGGGATGAATTGGGAGATTGGAACTGACATGTATACACTATTGATACTATACGTAAATATATCACTAATGAGAACCTACTATTCAACACAGGGAACTCCACTCAGTGTTCTGTGGTGACCTAAATTTGAAGGAAATCCAAAAATGATGAGATAAATGCATACATATAGCTGATTCAACTTCCCTGGTGGTGACTCAGTCGGTCAGGAAGCTTCCAGCAGTGCAGGAAACTGCCTGTAATGCAGGAGACCTAGGTTCAACCCCTGGGTTGGGAGGATCCTCTGGAGAAGGAAATGGCAACCCACCCCAGTATTCTCACCTGACAAATTCCAAGGACAGAGGAGCCTGGTGAGATACAGTCCCTGGGGTTGCAAAGAGTTGGTCATGACAACGACTAAACCACCACCACAGAAATTAACACAATATTGTAAAGCAACTTTGCTCCAATAAAAACTAAAATAATAATAATATGTTGATATTATAATTAATATTTAGAAATTAGAAAAATAAAATCCAGAGGCTAATTAACACCACTATATTGGTGAGGCAAGAATCTTTGCAGTTGTATAAGCCAGGTAGATCTGATTTGAAAAGCCATGGTGTGTTTTCACTCTACCTTCACTTAGAGAAAAGGAGATATGACACCAATAATTGTGCTTTATTACAAAGGTGTAATAAAATACATTAAAACACACTTTTGTTATTTAGTACCTTTGTAACATTTGGAATATGGAGGGAAAAAAGTGTAGAAATACTATTAATAATTTCCAAATAAGGAATGCTGTAAAATATCATGATGGTAAATAAAAGGAAAAAGCAGACCAAACGTTGAACACTGTAATCAGAAATTCACAACCCTCAAAATTTACCTTTCAAATATTCTCTATTCATTTCCATGAGTTCTTGGCAGTCCATCCTCTGTCTGCATCATTTGCTGTATACCAAACTACTTCTTTTATTGAGCAAATTATGTCCATCCTAATCTCTTAGCATATATTAAATATGTTTTCACATACTTAAATTGTCTTTGTAGCTCATCTCTTCCTGTATAGTCATTAATTCTATATTTCTTACACTCATTCCCCATCTACTAGAATTCTCATTTGCTTGACCAATACACAGCACTTAGGATAGGTTCTCAGATTTTTAGCTGTTTGAAAATTTCCTTTAGTTTTAAGAAGTACAAAATGCTATGGATACCTACTCTCATACAATAAATAATATCACTTAAAAAATAAATGGAAGTCATAGTTTGAAAGAAAGCCTTTAAGTTGTCATTCCATATCTCTTAGCTGACATATTGTATAATTAGGAGCTCCTAAGTGCGATTCTTCTAAGAAAAGCTGCAAACAGAGTTCATATATTTTCAGTGAGTAATACCAGTATATCCAGTGCTCCTGTGGTTAAATATCAGTCTATTCTTCTCCTGAGAAGAAAACAGGCATTAGATGACTAGTCATTTGTTGAAACAAATATGATCTCTACATGATTCATCCCTTCAAGGAGATTTGTCCTATCTGCTATGGGACATTTAAAGACTTTGTTTATACGAAGTGGAAATACATGACATTATCCATATTTTTTACCTGAATTCTCCAATAGAATTGAGTGAAAAACAATGCAAACACACACACACACAAAACTCAAGCAGTTTTTCAATCAGATGAGAAAATGGTGTTCATGAAACCTTAGCTAAATAACTACTTTTCAAAAGAGTCAGTTATTGAATATTATCTACAGTTAAGACTCAAAATACAGGGGAAAATTTAATGAACATTTTCTTCCTTGTAAGTAGTTTCTCTTCCAGTTCAACCATGGGTAGATACTTCCTCTTTCAATATCTCAGATGCATACTCTTAAATATTGCTAGCTCTCACCATTCCACACATTGATGGGATATAAGACAGGTATTGTAAGTGAGAGATTAAATGAATAATAAAATAATTCAAAGTGGGTTTGGCCTCATCCACATGATATTATGCCAAAGTACCCATAAAATAACAGCTCTAAGGAGAATAGATGAACCCCTTACACAAATGTCAGAAGCACACCTTCCTAATCAAAGTAAAATCAAAGCCACGGACTTTGACTTCACTCCTTCAAGATTTTCTTTTTTTTTCCTTCAAGATTTCTTCATAAAACAAATATCTGATCTGCTTTTTATTCCTTTTGTTTTATTTATTATTTCCTTCCCAACTCTATGAGTTTCTCCTTATTCTTTATAAAGAATGCTTTAAAAACTAAAAAATATAACTTATTCATTTGATCATAACTTCAATAACAGACCATGTAATAAGACCAATAAGCAAATGTATGTACATATATATGTATATGTGCTTGCTTCAGTCGTTTATGACTCTTTGTGACCCCATGGACTATAGACCACCAGGCTACTCTGTCCATGGGATTTTCCAGGCAAGAATACTGGAGTGGGTTGCCATTTCCTCATCCAGGGGATCTTCCTGGCCCAGGGATCAAACCTGCTTCTCTTATGACTCCTGCATTGGTGGGTGTGCTCTTTACCACTAGTGCCACCGTATATACACAAATATATCCTTAGCAAGCTGTTGTTGTTAAAAATAGTCAGTTTGCTTGAGTAGTTATTTTATTTCTCTATGAAGTAAGAAAGAAAAAAAGTTGGGAAATTTAAAATAAATTGTTCTTATTCATGTATATATAATATACAGTATATATGATAGAATATATAAATAATTATGTATATTTATATTTTATCATATATTTTCTAATATAAATAACAACTGTGTTGTGCTTAGTAGTGTCTGACTCTTTGTGACCTCATGGACTGTAGCTCAAAAGGCACCTCTGTCTATGGGGATTCTCCAGGCAAGAATACTGGAATGGGTTGCCCTGCATTCCTCCAGAGGATCGTCCCAATTCAGGGATCAAACCCAGGTGTCCTGCATTTCAGGTGGATTCTTTACTGTCCGAGCCACCATGGATACCCATGAATACTGAAGTGGGTAGCCTATTTCTTCTCCAGGGTATCTTCCCGATCGAGGAATGGAACTGGGGTCTCCTGCATTGTAGGCAGATTCTTTAACTAAGAATCTAACTAATAATTTAACTTAGAATAGCTAAGCTATTCAGGAAGCCCATAAATAACAACATCTTGTGTATAAACATATATCATATAGCATTACCTACTTAGAGAAATTGTACTAATACACATAGTTAGGAATGTTTCAAGTTTGAAATCATACTTTATATCATCACATTTGTCAGAACTGAAACATATTACTTTTTATTAATTGGGCTTTATCTTTCTATGGCAAGTGAGATTTAGCATATATTGCTTTTTTTTTTTCCACTCTGGAATTGTGAGAAAAAAAACTATACCACACATGTTAAACAGGCAAGGAAGAATTTATTCAAAACTTTTGCAATAGGTATTAAGAAAACTGCAAAAGAGCATAGAGATTAAACTCAATTTCCCAGAAATGAAATGCAAGAGAGTTTTTAAGTGCTGAGATGAGTTAAGGAAATTTATTAGAAGATAGTAATGGAGAGGTTAGTCAATATGATCAAGCCAACTGTGTTTGCTAATTAGAACTTTTAGAAGTTAGACCACTACCCTTCCACAGTCACTGGGAGACGTGGACCCCATCTTTCCTGATGATTGTGTTTTTGTAGAATGGCTCCTAGGTCACTGAAAAGATGTTTCTGGGTTGTAAAACTGAGGAGAGGCTGTGAGATTTGTATCTCACAGGATGAGAGAAAGAATTTATAGCTGTAAAGTTTTGAAAGTAAAAGCTCTAAGAAAAGGGAGATTAGGGGCCCAGGACTTCCCGGGTGGCTCAGAGGGTAAAGCATCTGCCTACAATGCGTTCGATCCCTGGGTTGGGAAGATCCCCTGGAGAAGGAAATGATAACCCTCTCCAGTACTCACTCTTGCCTGGAAAATCCCATGGACGGAGGAGCCTGGTAGGCTACAGTCCATGGGGTCGCAAAGAGTCAGACACAACTGAGCGACTTTACTTTCACTTTCAGTCAGGAAGAACTCTACCTAAAATTAATAAAGCAGAGGACAGCTATTGAAGTCAGACAAGATCTTCCTAGGAGTCTCAGTGATAAAGAATCCTCCTGTGATGCAGGAGATGTGGATTCGAACCAGGGTCAACAAGATCCCCTGGAGGAGGGCATGGCACTCCAGTATTCTTATCTGGAGAATCCCAAGGAGAGTAGCCTGGTGGGCTACAGTCCAGGGGGGTCCCAAAGAGTCAGATACTACTAAAGAGACTGAGCATGCATGCACACATGACAGCCAGAATATATAAGTGTGGGAGGGAATATATATTTTGTACATTTATTCTTTTCTAAAATTAAACAGAGTTCCAAAGAATATAGAGTTCCAAAGAATAGCATGGAGAGATAAGAAAGCCTTCCTCAGTGATCAATCCAAAGAAATAGAGGAAAACAAGAGAATGGGAAAGACTAGAGATCTCGTCAAGAAAATTAGAGATACCAAGAGAACATTTCATCTAAAGATGGGTACAAAAAAGGACAGAAATGGTATGGGCCTAAAGGAAGCAGAAGATATTAAGGAGAGGTGGCAAGAATACACAGGAGAACTGTACAAAAATGATCTTCACGACCCAGATAATCATGATGGTGTAATAAGTCACCTAGAGCCAGACATCCTGGAATGCAAAGTCAAGTGGACCTTAGGAAGCATCACTATGAACAAAGCTAGTGGAGGTGATGGAATTCCAGTTGAGCTATTTCAAATCCTAAAAGATGATGCTGTGAAAGTGCTGCACTCAATATGCCAGCAAATTTGGAAAACTCAGCAGTGGCCACAGGACTGGAAAAGGTCAGTTTTCATTCCAATCCCAAAGAAAGGCAATGCCAAAGAATGCTCAAACTATGACACAATTGCACTCATCTCACACGCTAGTAAAGTAATGCTTAAAATTCTTCAAGCCAGGCTTCAGCAATATGTGAACCGTGAACTTCCAGATGTTCAAGCTGGCTTTAGAAAAGGCAGAGGAGCCAGAGATCAAATTGCCAACATCATCTGGATCATCAAAAAAGCAAGAGAGTTACAGAAAAACATCTATTTCTGCTTTATTGACTATGCCAAAGCCTTCGACTGTGTGGATCACAATAAACTGTGGAAAATTCTGAAAGAGATGGGAATACCAGACCACCTGACCTACCTCTTGAGAAATCTGTATGCAGATCAGGAAGCAACATTTAGAACTGGACATGGAACAACAGACTGGTTCCAAATAGGAAAAGGAGTACATCAAGGCTGTATATTTTCACCATGCTTATTTAACTTTTATGCAGAGTTCATCATGAGAAATGCCAGGCTGAATGAAGCACAAGCTGGATTCAAGATGGCTGGGAGAAATATCAATAACCTCAGATATGCAGATGACACCACCCTTATGGCAGAGAGTGAAGAGGAACTGAAAAGCCTCTTGATGAAAGTGAAAGAGGAGAGTGCAAAAGTTGGCTTAAAGTTCAACATTCAGAAATCTAAGGTCCTGGCATCCAGTCCCATCACTTCATGGCAAATAGATGGAGAAAAGCAGAAACAGTGGCTGACTTTATTTTTGGGGGGCTCCAAAATCACTGCAGATGGTGACTGCAGCCGTGAATTTAAAAGATGCTTACTCCTTGGGAGAAAAGTTATGACCAACCTAGACAGCATGTTAAAAAGTAGAGACGCTACTTTGTCAACAAAGCTCTGTCTAGTCAAGGCTATGGTTTTTCCAGTAGTCATGTATGGAAGTGGGAGTTGGAGTATAAAGAAAGCTGAGCACCAAAGAATTGATGCTTTTGAAGTGTGGTATTGGAGAAGACTCTTGAGAGTCCCTTGCACTGCAAGGAGATCCAACCAGTCTATCCTAAAGGAAATCAGTCCTGAATATTCATTGGAAGGACTAATGTTGAAGCTGAAACTCCAATACTTTGGTCACCTGATGTGAAGAGCTGACTCATTTTAAAAGACCCTGATGCTGGGAAAGATTGAAGGTGGGAGGAGAAGGGGATGACAGATGATGAGATGGTTGTATGGCATCACCGACTCAATGGACATGGGTTTGGGTAAACTCTGGCAGTTGGTGATGGACAGGGAAGTCTGGCATGTTCCAGTCCATGGTGTTGCAAACAGTCAAACACAACTGAGTGACTGGACTGAACTGAACTGAAACTTAAACTAAGCATAAATTCATTTGTGGTTTTTCCAAAATATAAACCAGAATAACAGTCAAAGAGAAACTGAAATCAGGTTAGACATCTCTCTGAATTAGGCAGTATATGTATTCAGAGTAGCCTGTAGCTCAGTTTGGTCCCAAAATAACACCTTAGAAACTACAGAAATTTCAAAGAAGAAGTGAAGGAGAACATGACCTGATTTTACATATAAAATACCTTGTATTAGGATAATGTCATTACCAAAGAAGTCAATATCCTTGAAATAGTTTTACTGTTGTCATGTGGAATAAGACTTTGGGGAATTTAGAAGGAAAGGATTCTAATTTGATCCTAATTATCTCTGCTTTAATTAGAGCTTTCAATATTCACTTAGTGAAATTTACTGAGGTGTCACAGGAGAAACACTGGGTCTGTCAGTTTTATAACTGGGAAAGATCTCAGTACCATGTCCAACCAGTTCATTTTAAAGAAGTAATAAAGACAAAGCAATTTGCCCATTGGGCATATCTCTTACACCTCCTAAACACACACACACACACACACACACACACACAAAATAGTACTCAAAGTGACAGAATATTTTTCTTTCTAAATTCCTGCGTTCCTAAATTTCATTACAATGCTACTTTCCATCAAGTTGCCTTTACATAATGTTACAATTATTATGATTTATGATGACACACTACTAAAATTTATCATATTGTATTTTGCATGAGACATAAATTGGGATAAATGTTTGATAAAAATGTTCTCTAAGTTCTTTTCATTAAAGGATAATTAAGTGTTTTAAATTATTTCTCAATTGCTACAACTTACTTTATATGTGAAGAATAAAATCCCTAGTTGATTTTGTTAGACAGTTAGAATAGGAAAACGGAGTCCAAAATGGCAGTGGCTAAAAGACAAAGAAGGAAAAAGCCCATGAAAATAGAACAAAGGAAGGTCCGAGGACCGGAGTGAGGACCTCAGGTAAAACAAGCAGCCCTCCTGGCTAGCCCAATTTTACATAGGTCTGGCCCAGGGGGAGGAGAAAAAAAACATATAAAAAAAATGAGCCAAAATTGAGCTGGGGCCTTCTCTTCTCTTCGTGTCTTTTGGGTTGGCCTACCCTCACGCCTTGAGAATGTATTTTCCTTTGCTTGCCAATAAAACAGCTATAACACTGGTCCGTCTGTCACTTCAAATGTTTGCTGTGGTGAGACAGAACCGAGGAAATTACACACTCCCCCAACAATTTCATTCTCATTCAGGTAAAATGGGCTTTGTGACTTGGCCAATGAGAAACAGAACTCTCAAACTGCTATTTATCAAACAGCCTTACAATGAACACATCTATTTCAGTACTAGTGCTTTCTAAAATTTCCCAGATTTAAAATGTTAGTAAACAAAGAAATCTTTAAAATCACCTACAAGAAAGAATACATTTTTAAAGAACCATTACACATTTAATTTTTTTTAGATTTTGCATATTCAATTGAGCCATATTTTCAAAGTTAGAACAATGCTGTGCTTAAATGTTTGTGTACCCTCAAAATCTGAGTGTTGAAATCCTACCCACCGCCCCCCCCTCAATGTGATGATATTAGAAGGTAAGGCCTTTGGGAGGTAATTCAGTCATGAGGATGCAGTCCTCATGAAAGCAATTAGTGCTTTTATAAGGAAAGACAGATTGTTGGCTAGATTTTCTACTCATTATGAAAAACGGAGTATTGGCGTCTCCTACTCTGTATAGTTGTTGATTTCTCTCTTCAGATATGTCAATATTTGCTTTATATATTGAGAACAAAGGGACCTAACAGATACACACACACACACACACACACACACACACACAGAGGACTTTCTACCCAAGAGCAGAAATGCATTCTTCTCAAGTATAAATCTGTCATAAGCATTCATACAAATATTTTTATGCCAACCTGCTTCCAGTCCACTTCACTAAATATATGAGTAAAATTGCTATGATGTATAATAAGTATATATTTAAATATATAAGAAATGACCACACTCTTTTGCAAATTGACTATATCATTTGCCATTCCCACTGAGATTTTCTTCTGTTGCTCATTTTGCCAGAATTTGGTATTTTCCATCTTTTAAAAAATTTAGAACATTCTAGTGGTTGTACAGTGATTATTTTTTGTTTAATGACTAATGATGTTGAACATCTTATATGCCATCCACCTGTCTAATTTGGTATAGTGTCTGTACAGGTGCTTTGTCTATTTTTTATTTAATTATTTGTTTTCTTATAGTTGAATTTTATTTGCAAAGATTTTCTGCCATTTTTGTGGCCTACAGTGTCATTGAACAGTATCTTTTGCAGACAAAGCATGGTTAATTTTGATGAAGTCCAATTTATCATTCCATTCTTTATACTTTTGGCTTTTGATGTTTTCTCTAAAAAACCTTTGTCTGAGTCAGTATCACAGTCAGATCTCCCAATATACATCCTCAAAGACATTTTATAGTTTTATATTACTTAGGCCTGTGATTCATTTTATGCTAAAATTTATGTATGTGAAGTATGTGTCAAAGTTCTCATTCTGCAAAGGGTTATCTAATTGTTTCTGTACTTTTTGTTGAAAAAACTATCCTTTTTCTAATCAGTAAAAAGAAAACGGCCCCTATGTATCTTCATTATGAATTACTTTGCATATTTTTGTAAATCTATTTCTTGGAGGGTTATGCTTTCCACTGATACATGTAGGTTGCTCTTACCTTTTACTTAGTGTGGTTCTTGGGTATGTGAAAGGTTTTCCTCTGTGTTTCTACCCTACTCTTAGGAATCTCTGCAATCTTGTGCTAGCCACAGGAGGGTTTCTCCTCACACTCTTGGCACCTCTCAGAGCTGTAGGCTACTGTTTGGTACTTGACTGTACTACATGGCACTTGACCAGGTGGGCCCTCAGTTTTCCTAGTAGAGCCTCAGTCTTACAGAGACTTTGTGAGCCCAGACCTTGGATTTAAGACAGTCTCTGAATTCCTGCTGTTCTTCTTCTTTATCAACCTAACACTATGATGGGTTTTGAGGGGGAAAGGATTTCTTGTAATAATAATAATAACAGGCCTCTAGTCTTTTTTGAAACAAATCCTGACCCCAAGAAGGAGTTGTTTTGTTTTGTTTTTGGAAGGTGGGTATGGTGGGAGACATAGAGCTTTAACTTATCCTCCCATCAAATCATTGGGGGATGGGATAGCAGGGGAAGAAGCCTGTGGGCTGAAAACAGAGGAGATTCTCAGCCTTCCCCTAAGCCAAATGGATTTTGCCTAACCCCTTTCCTGAAGCAAGGTCCCCACATTCTTACTTAGCAATAGTCACTGTGAGGTACTTAGCAATAGTCACTGTGAAAGTTGTTGAAATCTAGGATTCCAGTGTCTCCCATATCTTTCAGATATGAGTTTTATTTCCAATAGGAGAGAATATTTACCTTCCCTACTACTACAAAGAACACTTCACCTCTTGGAAGAATGTAATGCATGGTTAATTAATTAAGTATAATTGCGGCATGTTAAACTGTATCTTATTTATATCACATATTTTTGTTTGATATTTTAGATAATGATTTAGTGATATGTTAACTGATACTTTTATTTTTCCTGACATTTGGATACTTGGTAGAAATGATCAGTTAGAATTATATTATACAGAATGGAAGACAAGCTGAGTAGAAGACTGATTTATTTTGCAGACTATAAAGTTTGAAATACATAGCATAAGTAACTATTTTAATTTTATTTTACAGTTTTCATTTGATCCTGATTGCAATTGAGGTCAACAAATGAGTTTTCCTATAGTCATGGTGAATTTTGTTTCAATAAATCGTTTTGAAATCTTCAGTAATTTAAAAAATTGTTTACAACTAAACATAAAAAATAGCTTTAAAAACACATTTTTCTCTCCCATTTACAATGAATTTCTTACTGCTTTTCAACCAGCACTGACAGTTTTAGAACACTTACTATTTCATTAACAGAATTCTGAGCACAGGGGAGAAGAAAATAAGTAAGACTGAAATATTAGCCTATGTGATTGTTATACAAACCCTGAAAATTATTCAAATGTAGGTTTTGTGATGTAGAAATTGAGATCCCAGGGTAGGAATTTGAAGATTCAGATCCCCAGAATATCATTATAGTTCTTCCACTTTTAAGCTCCACTACACAGTGTTACTTATCTTCTCTCTCATTTAAAATGACAATAGTTCAATTTAATAATCTTACCACAAAAGTACACTCCATCATTCTTCAAAATTTTATTTGTTCTTTTCTAATTCAAACACCTACACACACATTCATACAATTTCAATTTCTTATATTCCAGTGGAAGATAGTAGCAGTAAATGTTAGATAGTCCTAATATACATTGTCCTCAACCAATTCCCAATAGACCAAACAGAAAAGGGGGCCTGAGTAGAAATACATGAGAAAAACTCCTTTCCCAAAGTGGCATGGAAGATCATGTACTGAAGTAGGCAGTATCTTAGTAGGAAATGAGTCTATTTTATTATTTACAATGCATGTTGTGAATTCTGCTTTCATTGAAGATGTAGAAATTCACAGGTGAAATGTTTACACTACAAGTAAAACCTGGAAAATATACAAAAATTGTAAGTTTTCTTGAGTCCACTAGAGAGCCAAAGTTTCAAGTCAACCGGGTTAACTGATTTGGAAACAACGACAAGCTTTTCTAATAGAAGATGAGGACCAGAAAACTTTTTCACATCTGGCAGTATGCAAGATGTGGCTGTCACATAAGCAGGTAAGACAGAATTCAGATACAATATCAGTAAACCATTAAAGGCTGAGACCGGACTAATTGGACAGTCTAGAAAAGAAACTGTGACCTTAGGACCTAAGGGGCATTCACAGTCTCTCACTAACTCTGTTTTTACAGGCTTTTGACTGGGTGCTCATGAAGAGATTGGTGGGGAAACCAAGGAATAGAGAGAGTCCCTGGGTGACAGGAGCACTGGGAGTTTATTGATTGTTCCCAGAGGCCAGAAAAATATGCTACCCATATCCAGGGACTGTTCTTTTTATCATAGAAAACTTTCAACTACTAGGGGAAGAGAGAAAACATTATGGTCCTCAGGGTTCCAAAAAGTGTTACTGCTTCTGGGGAGGGGGATTGGGTGAGGCAGAAGTGAACTCATTGGCCTCCAGGCAATGAGTAGATAAACTTCTTAGACTTAAGAAGTCTGCTATCATTTGGGGAAAAGTGGGAAAGTTTCTCCCACTCAAGACCACCACAAACACAATGTAGAGTTTAGTTTATAAAAATGTTCAGGGGAGTGTGCAATTTCCTTGGCTCTGTCTCGCCACTGAAAAATTTGAAGTGACAGATGGAGCGGTATCATAGTTCAGTTTTATTAGGAAAGACAAAGGATAGTACACACTCTGGAGGAGTGAGAGTGGACCAACACAAAAGACAAGAGAAGAGAGGCCTCAATCCTTCTAGGCTTCCTCCTTTTATACTTTTGTCTCCTCCCCACAAGCCTGCCCTATGTCACTACTAGCTAGCCAGGAGGGCTGTTTGTTTTACCTGAGGTCCTCACTCTGGTCCTCGGACCTTCCTTTGTTCTATTTTCACAGGCTTTTCCTTTCTTTTTCTTTTAGCCACCACCATTTTGACTCCTTTTTCCTTTTCTAATTACCTAACATTTCCCCCTCAAGAGATGGGAGGACCAATTCTTTGGGAATAGGGGCATTGAGGTCTTTCTGGCTACTTCCTGCTGAACTGGGATGGTGAGGGGCATTGGGTCTCCCCCTCTTGCTATTCTCAAGCCTCAGAGTCCTTATAGTAGTGTCCATCTAAGGGTGAGTGATATTTTCCACAGTAAGCTATAGTTTTATATATCCTTGTTGAACTGGTACTGCATGTTGTAGCTTGTTGACAGGTGTATTGAGTGTCCTCTTCTGTTTTCTTTCACGGATTGGCTCAGGATTAGTGGATCCAGGAGTTGTCTCCTGGTACCTTGACGGCTGTGGGGGTAGAAAGTATTACAAGTTAGGGGCCCTTCCATGTGGGCTGGAGTTGAGCCTTTGGGAACTCATCTTTCCAGATTTTAATTAGGACTTGAGTCCCTGGAGCGTAGAGTAGTGACTCTTTAGAAAGTTTTGGGTCCTGGTTGATACCCCACAAGTGTATATCCTATTGGAGTTGCCCAATGACCATGGTATAAGACCCTGAATCTAGGAAGAAGTCATTGACATAAACAAAAGTTCTCCCATATAGCATCTCATAAGTATGAAAACTGACCTATTCCTTAGGGGCAATACAGGTACAGAGGAGAGCTATTAGTAAAGCCTCCTTCCATCCCAGGAAGGTCTCTTGGGTTATCTTTTTTATAGCTGATTTTAAGAATTGGTTGGCTCTTTCTATTTTTCCTGAAAATTGAGACCTCCAGGCACAATGGAAATAATAAGTAATGCCCAATGCTTTAGAGACCCCTTGGGTCACCTTAGAAGTAAATGATGTCCCATTGTCACTTTGTAATGACATGGGCAGATCTTGGAATGATTTCATGGAGGAGTTTTTTTTTTTTTTTTTTTTTTTTTTTTAAACCACCTCCTCAGCTTTCTCAGTCCAGGTGGGAAAGCCTTTAGTCAATCCTGTGAACATATCTATCATGACTAATAAATAGGTATTTATACCCTTGAGAAACCGGCATCTGGGTGAAGTCCATCTCCAAGTCCTCTCCTGGGTAGGTCCCATGTCATTGGATGTGCTGGGCCAGCTGGGGTCTTCAAGCTCCTTGGGGTTGTTTAATTGGCAAGTGGAATAAGAGGAGACCACTTGTCTTATAGTTGTTTGGAGGCCTGTTCCTCTGAAGGACCTTTCTAGTAATCTTTGGAGGGCCTTCTCCCCTAAATGAATGGTGATGTATAAGGAGTTAATCAACATTCTATTGGCGGTTCCCAGGCAGAAAAAGGAGTCCCTCTTTGAACTACCCCATATGATCTTCCTGAAAGCCTTCACTCTTAGTTTTAAGAGTCTCCCCTTCAGTATATGAAGGAGTTTCTGGCAACTTAGTCTGTGGAACTAAGGTGGCAACCCCTTAGTTTTTCTATTAGGTCACTTTTCTGTAATGCTGCTTTCTTAGCTTCCTGATCGGCTATTTGGTTCCCTCATGACACTTCCATGTTCCCTTTTTGGTGTCCTTTACAACAGGAGACTGAAACCTCAGTGGACAGATTGACTGCCTCCAAGAGCCTAAGGATTTGATCACCATATTTGATTGTGGATCCTTGGGTGGTCAAGTTGCCGCTTTCTTTCCAGGTAGCAGCATGTGCATGTAGCACCAGAAAGGCATACTTGGTGTCAGTGTAAATGGCTACTCTTTTTCCTTATCTCAGCTCTAAAGCTCAAGTCAGGGCTATGAGCTCAGCTAATTGGGCTGAAGTAGACTTCCCTGTTGGCTCAGACGGTAAAGCGTCTGTCTATCAATGCGGGAGACCTGGGTTCAATCCCAGGGTCGGGAAGATTCCCTGGAGAAGGAAATGGCAACCCACTCCAGTACTCTCACCTAGAAAATCCCATGGGTGGAGAAGCCTGGTACAGGATACTTACATAGGGTCGCAAAGAGTCGGACAAGACTGAACGACTTAACTTTCACTTTCACCTGGTGGCAAAAGTTTAGCCTCTATGGTCTCAAAATTGGAGACTACTGCATATCCAGCTTTTCTTTATCAATCCAAGACAAAACTGCCTCAATCAGTGTACCAGATTTCCTCAGGATTGGTCAGAGGATCTTCTGACAACCTCTCAGGGTTTTGTCCAGTGGTCCAAAGTTTCTAGGCAAGAGTGAAAGGGGAGAGAGCCCTTGGAGGTAGGCAGGAGGGCAGCTGGGTTAAAAACTTCACAGGGGGATATAGTCAGGCCTGGATTTTCCAACAGCACTACTTGATGTGTGAGGATCCTTTGATCAGACATCCATAAATGGCCTCTCACATTCTGGAGTTGTATCACTTGGTGACTGGTAAAAATAGTTAATTCGCTCCCAAGAGAGTTTTAAAGCATCTTCTATCAGGACTGCAGTAGCTGCAGGTTTTTGAAGCAGGAAAAGATCTCTTCCAAATAAGGGAGTAGGACACTTAGGGACCACCAGAAACAGTTGGGAAAATATCTGTCCACCCAAGCAACAATGAAGTGTTCAGGTGAATATTTTTGTAATTGTTTTTCCTGTAGCACCCAAAATAGTACATGTTTGGGAGGAAAAGGCTCTGGAGTGGGAGATCAGGATAGAGTAGGTAGCCCCTATGTCAACCAAGAAATTCTCAGACCTACCTGCAACATCCAGTTGCACCCTTGGCTCCAGTCCCCTGTTGGTCATCTGTGACAGGTGGGCTGGCTGGAGCAGGCCGCTTCAGTCCTGTTGTCTCTGGCCCAATGTCTTGCCTGTCTACAGATTAGGCATTTACCTCATGCCTTGTCCTTGAGGACTCAGGGTTTGCTATAGGGCTTCCCTGGAGGGCGGCCAGCAGCTAGGCATGCCTTGTCTCTTTCCTTTTCTCCCTTTCCTGGGCCTGGGCCTTCATCTCCTGTTCTCTGTTATAAGAGATATTGGTGATTATCTGGACCATCTCATCTAAAGAGGCATCAGGGTCCTGCTGCTGGAGCTGTTGTTACTTTATCCTGATGTCTGATGCACATTGAAACAGGAATTTGTCCTTTAAAATCACCTGTCCCTCATAAGAGTCTCAGTCCAGATTGGTAAACTTTTGGAGGGCCTCTTTTAGACTTTCCAGAAAGGCAATTGTGTTCTAGTTGGACCCCAGAGTTATTGCTGAGATCAGGCACAACACCATAATTAATAGGCTTCCTTCTATTTCCATTGGTGGACTTCCTTAGGGGTGAGTCTTTCTGAAGGTTATCCTACTCACCACTGTTGCAACGTGAGAGCTGGGCATCCCCTGGTCAGGTGCAGATCCCCAGGCAGGTTGAGGCATGACAGCCTCCTGGAGATCAAATCCTCAGTCAGGTCGAGGCATGTAGACCTCCTGGGACCCCTGGACTGGTGGATCCCTGAGCAGGTTGAGGCATGACAACCTTTCAAGGACCAGATCCCTAAGCAGATCGAGGCAGGTCGACCTCCTGGGGCCCCTGAACTGGAATTGGGTGTCCACAAGGTCTCCAGGGTGTCCAGTGCTGGATGGGATTAAGGGGTTGTAATCTTAACTCATTACTGGTTTGTCCACTGCAGATGGGAATAGATACCATGATGTAAAGTAATCCAAGTTTGTGCCCTGGGACTGGGAACCTGGTGAAATAGCCATAAAAATTATCCCCCTATTGCTCTGAGGGAATGTAAGTCACTGATTTCCTCCCCTCATCCTCTATAAGAGCAGTTTAGGATGTTTCCAATGGTAAACATTTCATTGCCATAGATCCACTTTAGGTAATAACAGAAGTAATGACAAAGGAGTGGGCTATCTGGTCTTGTTAAAGGCATTAAGAGTATTTTAATAATAGGCTGGGTGGATCATGTTGCCAAAAGGTGGCAGGGTCCTGGTTGTAGGAGTTAGTAAGTGGCTTAAGAACAAATTGATCAGAGGCAATAGACCAGATGTTCCATTAAAGTGGAGTGGAGATTTGATCCAAGGGTATGTTTGTAACTTTAGGAGAAAGGTGGTAAAGGTTTGAGCCCAAACGGCCTACAAGGCTAACTCTCAAAGTGGCAAACATTATCCCTGGAAGCCCAATTGCCCATGAAGGGATGCACAAACAGATGGACTTCTAGCAGGCATTGTGTGCCTGTCACCCACCATAGCGGGTTCACTGAGAGATGCTGTTGTTGCACATGTTGTAAGAAACAGGGAAGATGAAGGCCTGAATATCTAGAGGGATTGGATATTATACAGTATTTCCCTCCCAAGGGCCAGCTATTTTCTGGTTGTCCCTCGAGAAGATTGTAAAGGCAACATTGTGGAAAGGCTCAGGAAAAGAGCATGAAACAGGTGGGAAGGGGCAGGGCACAACTTTTGAAAGAATGACATAGCCCAAGGGTATAACATAAACCGATTAAAATCAAATGGGTCCAAAATGACAAGTCAAGTTCAAATAAACCTTGATCTTCAATCTGCAAGCTAAATGACACACCCAGAGGTGACAGGCAGTTCCAAGACACTGTCAATTGTTGGTTCCCCAATTATTGGAATGATCCTCCCACTCATTAGCATATGAAATCACCCAGCTTGGAAAAAAACAACCACACCACATTCTGTGCCACGGAACTTGCCCTCTCCATGGCCCACACCCACGTATGCTTCTCTCTAAATCTGAACAAATCCACCTCTTACCTATAGCTGTATCTCTCACTGAATTTTTTTGCAATGAGACATCAAGTACCTGAGCTTCATTAGGTCCTAAAATCAGGCACCATGGGTTTTGGCTGGGCTCAAGTCCCAGGAGAGAGGGAGAGAGGAGCTGAAGGGTTGGAGGAAAAAGCAATGGGAAAAACATGCTGAGGAAACCCCTTCATAACCTGCCAGAAAATCTGCTAAATACCTGACCTGTGCTCACAGTTTTCATTGACCTGATCCTTGGTACAAAGAAGATTGAGGACAGAAGAACCCCCACCCACCTGGGAAACATCTAATGGGGCCCAGCAGATAGTGGAGCCTCTGGGACACACTGAGGAGTAGCCTCTGCCAGAGTCCCTCAATTGCACCCATAGTCATTCGCCTGTTCATGGGGGGGTTTGAGGAAACAGGAAACAAGAGATTGTAAAGGAATTAAGATTTTGTTAGCCATATGTCCTTCCAGCCATAGGAGCAAGGACCTCCTACCTTAACAGGAGCTCTTCTGGAATCTGAGACTGAGCCACATGAGCTTTCTGCTGAGTTTGCTTTTGCTGTCCTGGTTTCCAGCACGCTGGGCTTCTTGTCACTTCCACTCTGTTGGGTTTTCTTTGCATTCAGCTTCCCCCGTGGGAGCTTTCACTGAGTTGGGCTCCCGCTCTGCTTGGCTTCTGCCTCGTGGGACCAAGCCGAGGTTGTTTCAGCCAGGTTAAATCTGAGTCACCGCACCGTAGATGTGTAATTTCCTCGGTTCTGTCTCACTGCAGCAAAAACTTGAAGTAATGGACAGAGTGGTGTTATAGCTCAGCTTTACAAAGGATAGTACACCTTGAGGAGTGAAGGCAGGATGACCCAAAAGACAAGAGAGGCCCCAATCCTTCTAGGTTTCCTCCTTTTATACATTTGTTTCCTCCCCCCTGAGCCTGCCATATGTAAATTGGGCTAGACAGGAGGGCTGATTGTTTTACCTGAGGTCCTCACTCAGGTCCTTGGACTTTCCTTTGTTCTATTTTCATGGGCTTTTCCCTTCTTTAGCCACCACCATTTTGGACTCCTTTTTTCTATTCTAACTACCTAACAAAAGATTGACAAAAATCCCAGGAACTGAATGAACATCTCAACATTAAGGCTAAGTGCATAGAATTTCCCTAATTTTATTTTTTATTTTATTTTTATCTCTCCTAAAGTTCTTTCATCTTAGGCCTGTATCGGTTGATTGATTGTCTTTCTGTAGCTATACAAATGTTATACTAGTTAATTTCATTCCCAACTCTTTGATGACCTGTTCTGTTTTACTGTCTTTTCCTTTTTACTCTTTTCTTCTCTTTTGTGTCTCAGTGTAGAAATTTTCTACTTACCTGTCTGCAAGTTAACTTTTCCTTTCCTCTGCTGAGTGTGCTAATGATTTATCATTATTCACTTCTTTTGTTTGTTTGTTTTCATTTTTTGTTGTTGTTCCTTTTAATTTTTTTTTGATTTATCATTATTCATTTCTGAATGTGGTTTTTTTTTCTAGATTTTTTATGTGACCTCCATTACTAATTTCCTAATTAGCAATCTTCATTACTAATTTCTTTCTGTTCAGATACTTCATCTGTTCACGTACAGTCTCTTTTTTTTTCAATAAATCCTTAATATAATGACAATAGTTATTTTACAGTTCCTGTCTGATAGTTCTACTATTTCTGTTATCTCTGATTCTGATTCTGTTTTATTATTTCTTGTTTTGGCTCTTTTTCAGGATTTTTTATTGCATGCCTATTATCATGTGTAAAACAAGTAGAAAATAAAGTAGGTAAAGTTTATAACTAGAAATGAACATATATCTTCTGTCAGGCCATTCAAGTGGATGATTTGACTCAGTCTAGTCAATTTAGTTTTTTTTTTTGTTGCTAGAGTCACTTCTAATGTATGTATTGATTGATGTCACGTGTTACCACGTGAGACACAATTTACTTAAAACTAGAGCCTGAGATAGAGATTCTTGAACAGATGATTTCTTGAGGGGTGCTGTCAAGAGAAGGGAGTGAGCAAAACAGGCTGTTGGAGAAAAGGTAAATAATATACAGTTGAAAACAAATCTAGCTCAAGTATAATCCTGTGGGGGAATCTGGAGTATGAGTTGCAAGACAAAATTTGTCTTACCTAGAGACAAGGCAACCAGGGTCAATGACTGGCATAAGATCACTCACTGGGGACAAGGCCCAGCTTCTCAGGCCTCTCCCATGGGGACAGTTTCCGTCTGCTATGTTCAGGTCTCTAGGAAGATAGAGTTGCAACAGCTGCAGAATGGGTATACCAACCAAATAATCGGAATCTAGGCAGGTCATGTGGAGCATTTGATACACTCTGTAACCAAATTCTATATTCTGTCATACCAGTCAAATCGCAGATGTCAGTTCACAGCTAAGGCATTAATTTAAGTCAAGTAATCAGAAATAAATGGTTAAGAGAACGTTTTCACTAAGTGGCAAACAGGAACATGCATTAAGTATGATCACTACAGTGCTAAGTGGTAATTTTTCCCACACTACCTTGAGAGCAGATGTTCAGATTTCAGTGGCTTTATTTTTGCCATAAATTCCATGTATATGCATGCTTATTGTGTGGATACAGCTGGCAAACTAAAATTGAGTAGGTACACTGGATAATCACAAGCACATCAGGTCAAGATACGTGAGTCCTGGTCTAGAAATGATTACTGACAAACTCTGTTAGTTTGAGGAAGTCAGTTCTGCTAATTGTGATTCATTTCTAGAGGGCAGATAGGGAAAACAATACATAATTTTAAGACTCAATTTGGCTCAAGGAAATTTTCTTCAGGTTCAAAAAATATAGTATGTGCCTTTCCTTTACTGCTAACAGCAAAGCAATAATCTGAAATGAAGACTATTTCCCATGCAAATCAACATTGATTTGAAATACTGTAATGAAGAATTTTAAAAAGTGCTTAAGTAGTGGATTAACTTACACCTGCATTTTCTAAATGCCTACTGCAGGAGGAAAAAAAAAAACATATATATATATACACACACACACACACACACACACACATGCATACATACATACATACACATACATAAAATCACCCTGAGAGAGAGAAAGAAAACAAGCTACAATTGTAAGTCAGTGAGGGAAAGGAATGATTAAAGAGATCAGGTGTGGTCATTTTTAAATGTCTTCAATTTTGTTGAGTATGGTGTTTTATTGTTTTGTTTTTAATTGACAAATAACAGAAGCACACATTTAGAGATTAATAAAAATATTATATATATTTCAAAGTGAATGAGTCTTAATTTCTCATTTAATCCTCTGATATTATAAAAGAGAACACTAAAGTGAAAAATATAATTAATATTAGAGATGAAATGGGTAGGAGCATGGAAAAAAACTTCAAAAATCAAGATCAGTCATTAAAGCTCAGGGGCTTTGATCAGAATTAGAAGTGTTCTTCTGGATTGTTAGAGGTAAACGTGTCTAGTATCTGTTTTTCCAGAAAATTTGTTATGATTTTATTCTTAATCACCCTGGATTTCCTTAACACATATTCATTCAGGATAACCTGTACTATCATTTAAATTAATTAATTTTTTTTTTTTTTTTTGCCTTTCTCCAAATCTGTGAGTAGGATCTATATATAGTCAGCCCTCAGAATACACAGGTACCCCATTTTATGTTAAGGACTCGACCATCCACAGATTAGGGTATCTGCAGGGTTTCCTGGTAGCAATATACCGAGGGATGATTCTAAATGCTATTTTCTGGTTATCTAAACCTTATGGGGTCAGAAGAAAATATTATGGGTTTTAAAGAGTCACAACATCCAAAAAGATAATACTAATCTATGAGACAAAGTTGGGGAAAAAGTTCCTATGATATATTTTTTCCATTTTTTCTTAAAAAGACCTTTTCATATGGTATAGGATGCAAATTCTCAAGGTTATTGGATGAAATAGACAACGAGGAAGATATAATGAAACAGTACAGTGGATGAATAGTTTCTGACCCATTCTTCCTTTTTCCTTGATCCCTGATAAGATCACATAAGACATCAATAAAATAATCAAGTATACCTCAATTTAGACATGGATGTAACGTGTTTCATGCTATTTCAGGACTCACGGTGTTAGAAGAGAGAGGTAGATATCAGGAAACAAGGAGATCACAGATTAATTCAAGTACAGATCTAGTTAGAATAATAAAATAACTGTACATTATCATACACATTGTGTATCACATTGCAAATCACATTGTGATTTAAGGGCAAGCTCACTAGAGTTTAACCATAATCCATAATTATGGACATATTATCTCTATGTCAATAATTCTTTAGGCAAAAATTATATTTTATGTATATACTGTAATAATAACTTTGTTGCTCTAAAATGAGTATTGATATTCAAAAGAACAGTGGAATTGTTAATTATGTACAATACTAATATGGTAAATATATGACCAGAAAATAGCATATTTCCTATCATCTTTCATTTAGTACTTATTCTTAGCTATGAGGTCTATCTTTCAAATTGTTTCACTAAAATTGTTCTATTCTTTGTTAACTTGTGCCTTAAATATTTTTAAATAATACACAACATGGAAAACTCAATACAAATTTGTGATTTAAATCATAAAGTAAAAAAAAAAAACTACATGTCAACTTCATAGAATCATAATTTTTAGTCTTAAAGACTATTGTAGATTCTCTGGTTAAGCTTCTTATTTCACTGGGAAATCTTCAGAATTACAAGGTTTAAGATTTTTGTCTAGGGCTAAAGAATTTTGAAAGTAATAGATAAGGCATGTAATTGATGACTTGTACACTTAGTCCTATTAGTCTTATTAAAATTTGCTCTTCAAAGTGTAATCCGCTGACCACAAGATTTTGCATCAACTGGACGTTGGATAGAGATGCAGAATCAGTCACTACTTGAGATTTATTGAATAAGAATGTATAATTTAGTAAAAATCCCTGATGATTAATTAAATTTAGTAAATCCTTGATGATTAAAGTGTATAAAACACTTCTAATTAAGAAAAGTTTTGGGTAGAAGGAGATTTCTCACAATAACATCAGCTCACTTCCATTTTTAACTTTGTTTTCTGAGTTCTAAAACAGTGTTCACCAAAGTAGGATATTTAGAGTAAGAAATCTTTCTTAGTATCAGAAGAAAATAGTGGAATTTGAATTTATATATAATCTTGGGTCCTATTTAGTTGATCATTTCTGTCTTTTTTGCCCAAGATTGATTCTTAACCTTTTTAGGTCCTACTGTGTGCTACAGGTAGACTGTGCTAGAGGGCATAGTCATCTAGGTTAATTGTCCTTTGAATTCTAGTTGGGTTCAGGGAGAGACCAGAGGATGAGAGTGAAATTAAGGTGTTTCTCTTCCTGCTCCTATTTGCTTTCTGTTTGGATGTTAGGATCACAGAAGTAGCTGCTTTTCTCTAGGTACAAATGTTACTGGAGAGCTTATTTTGTAAGGTTTCTGCTCTATCCTTGGCTCTAGGAACCCTAGTTGACTCCCTCATCCCTTTAGAGAATGGTGTGCTACCATATTCTGGTGTTACTAGTCCCTGATTTCATCAAGAATCTACTGATTTCCTTAACCTTACTCTTAGCTCTGTAAATAATGTGTTCATTGTTTTCAGAGTTCCCAAACTGTCTCTTTTCTGTAAAGACTCTGACTAATACATCCATCATTTCCTGTTTGTTTGTTTGTTTTATAATTAACCAATCTCATACATATGTATCTCCTATCATATGTATATGATAATACACAGGCAGTAATGGAGAAGGGAGCATGGTCAAATATATTTGAAGATTATTGCTAACATAATCCAAATTATAGTATAATTGATTTATTTAAAACTTGCCCTTATAGAGAAGCTATTTGTTCTGTAAATTTTACTGAGGTCACTGAGATCTATAAGCAGACAAATCAGTCTACTTATATTTTATCTAGATATATTCCACACCATTTATCTTATCCTTGTGATTGTCAAACATTGATTTGTTGGTTCTTTTAACAAAATATAAAGTAAAGAGAAAAAACATGCATAAAAACACAAATTATTTATTTTAATTCATTTATTAGTTTTTAGGTATACATCTACCGAATAACTGACAAAAAGGCAGTCTCCTTTTACCATTTGTTGTTAGGAAAGTTGGCAGCAATACTTACCTGTTCCTCTTGCTGCCAGACAGGAGATTGCTATATATTCTCTTGAAAAACAGAGTAATCAAAAAGAAAAACCTATTAAAACTGACAAGAGGACTCTTCCCACTTTGTACTGTGAAGGCAGTACAAAGAATGTAAAAAATACATTAGGAATAGAAGAAACTTTAAAAACCAAAATCAATGTCATTGAATAGCATCAGTGAGATACTGCAACAATGAAATGAAAATATTCTTTGGTCTCAGAGAATAGATTTATGTCTTTAAAATGAAAATAAAATTGCAGGCCAATAAAATGTTTTAAAAAGGAAATTTTAGGAATAAAAACTTTAATAAAAAGTAGAAATGGGAATAAATCTATCAGGAAGAGAAGGTAAGGTCAAACAGAGTGGGGCAGAAGAGGGGAAAAAAATAAAGTGCTATTTAGAAACTCAATAACAAAATAATAAAATTACCAAGAGCAGAGAACAGAGGTTCAGTTCAGTTCAGTTCAGATCACTCACTCAGTTGTGTCCAACTCTTTGTGACCCAATGGACTGCAACATGTCAGGCCTCCCTCTTCACACCAACTCCCGTTTACTCAAACTCATGTCCATTTAGTCGATGATGCCTTCTAATCATCTCATCCTCTGTTGTCCCTTTCTCCACCCACCTTCAATCTTTTCCAGCATCAGGGTCTTTTCAAATGAGTCAGTTCTTCACATCAGGTGGCCAAAGTATTCAAGTTTCAGCTTCAACATCAGTCCTTCCAATGAATATTCAGGACTGATTTCCTTTAGGATGGATTGGTTAGATCTCCTTACTTCCAAGGGACTTTCAGGAGTCTTCTCCAACATCACAGTTCAAAAGCATCAATTCTTCGGTGCTCAGTTTTCTTTATAGTCCAACTCTCACATCCATACTTGACTACTGGAGAAACCATAGCTTTGACTAGACTTTGACTAGAAACCATAGCTTTGACTTTACTTTTGTTGGCAAAGTAATGTCTCTGATTTTTAATACTCTGTCTAGGTTGGTCATAACTTTTCTTCCAAGGAGCAAATGTCTTTTAATTTCATGGCTGCAGTCACCATCTGCAGTGATTTTGAAAGTGAAAGTGAAGTCGCTCAGTTGTGTCTGACTCTTTGCGACCCCGTGGACTCTAGCCTGCCAGGCTTCTCCATCTATGGGATTTTCCAGGCAAGAGTACTGGAGTGGGTTACCATTTCCTTCTCCAGGAGATCTTCCCAACCCAGAGATTGAACCCAGGTCTCCGGCATTGTAGGCAGACGCTTTACCGTCTGAGCCACCAGGGAAGTCCAGTGATTTTAGAGCCCCCCAAAATAAAGTCTGTCATGCTTCCATTGTTTCCCCATCTATTTGCCATGAAGTGATGGGACAAGATCCCATGATTTTAGTTTTCTGAATGTTGAGTTTTAAGCCAACTTTTTCACTTTCCTCTTTCACTTTCATCAATAGGCTCTTGAGTTCCTCTTCATTTTCTCTCATACGGGTGGTGCCATCGGCATAACTGAGGTTAATGATATTTCTCCCGGGAATCTTGATTCCAGCTTGTGCTTCATCCAGTCCAGCATTTCTCATGATGTACTCTGCATGTAAGTTAAATAAGCAGGGTGACAATATGCAGCCTTGACAAACAGAGGAAATGAAGAAAAGAAGTTTTTGATGAAACTATTTGAGCATACACTACACAATTAAAGCATGTGAGTTTTTCCATACTGAATGGGTCCATCAAGTAAAATGTACAAAAAAGAGCCATATCAAAGCTCATCACTGTGAAACTACAGAACATTTGTGCCTAACAAAGTGAAAGTGAAAGAAAGTGAAGTCACCCAGTTATGTCCGACCCTTTGTGACTCCATGGACTATAGCCTACCAGGCTTCTCCGTCCATGGGATTTTCCAGGCAAGAGTACAGGAGTGGGTTGCCATTTCCTTCTCCAGGAGATCTTCCCCATCCAGGGATCTAACCCAGGTCTCCCGCATTGTGGGCAGCTGCTTTACCCTCTGAGCTACCAAGGAAGCCTGAGCAGAGATACTAAATACTTCCGAGATGGGAGATAAAAATAACATTATAAAAAGAAGGTCAGGCTTTATAATATCAGTTTTATCAAACAGATAAGACGGAAGCTTGAGACCATAATATGATATCTAAAAATTTATTGAAAATGACTTCCAATGCAGAATTCCATACATGGCCAGTTAAAACTGAGGGTTGTCCAAGATATTTTCATACATGAAGGGTTTCAAAAATGTTATCCTTCCTACACACATTCCTTAGACACTACTAAAAGGATGTGCTCTACCAAAACAAGAGAATAAATCAAGAAAGAGGAAGTCAAGGGGATCAAGGAACCAACAATCCAACATAGAAAAAGATTTAATGGATTTTACTTGATAATGGTGAAGACAGATTACAGAACAGCAACTGTGTAGCAGACCTAGAGAAAAATCGTTTAAGAAATAAATTTTAGGAGAGATGCTGCCAACAAGGGGTGGTAACAAAGTAATTTATAGATTATTTCATGCATTTGAATGTATTGGGAGGAAATTTATATTTTGAAAGAGAAAAAAAAAATCAAACCAAACAATGAGAAATTAATCCCAAGAAGTAGTACCACTAAAGAACATGTGTATAATATTTTAGTAAATTATATTCATTGAAAATAGACATAAAACATTGTAATAAAAATAATGATTATGAAAGAGCACAATTATGACCTTCCATGGTGAAACTGTTATTACCTAATATTTGTTATTAATAGACAAGTTATTTAAATATAAGCAAGTTACTGAGAAATATATGGAGAAGTACCATAAATTAAAATAATTAATAACATTGAAAATTGTTGTTTCTGGGAGGCAGAGATGGTTAATATCTCACAAATGTTCCTTTCAATACCACCCAGACACATTTAGTTTGCTGTAACTTATACTGACTATAAAATAACATACATATAAATTCCACTTGTACAATCCCAGTTTTCAAAAGCCATACACAATTACTCAGAATCTATATAATATTGGAGATATTTATTTAATATTTTACTTTATGAAAACAACTTTTAAATTAATAGCTGACAGTGAGAAGGCAATTTTTCTCGAAGGAAACTCGAATATAAACATAGGAATAAACTGTGATCAATGCAAAGAAATAGAGGAAAACAATAGAATGGGAGAGACTGAAGATCTCGTCAAGAAAATTAGAGATACCAAGGGAACATTTCATGCAGAGATGGTGACAATAAAGGACAAAAATGTTATGGATCTAACAGAAGCAGAAGATAATAAGAAGAGGTGCAAAACTACACAGAAGAACTATACAAAAAAGATCTTCATTACCCAGATAACTATGATTGTGTGA
Source organism: Cervus elaphus (assembly GCF_910594005.1). Taxonomy (NCBI): domain Eukaryota; kingdom Metazoa; phylum Chordata; class Mammalia; order Artiodactyla; family Cervidae; genus Cervus; species Cervus elaphus. The sequence continues at coordinate 21,446,246 of NC_057829.1, read as the reverse complement.
TCACTAACCTAGAGTCAGACATCCTGGAGTCTGAAGTCAGGTGTGCCTTAGGAAGCATCACAATGAACAATGCTAGTGGAGTAGATGGAATTCCAACTGAGTTACTTCAAGTCTTAAAAGATGATGCTGTGAAAGTGTTTCACTCAATATGCCAGCAAATATGAAAAACTCAACAGTGGCCACAGGACTGGAAAAGATCAGTTTTCATTCCAATCCCAAAGAAAGTCAATGCCAAAGAATGTTCAAACTACCACCCAACTGTACTCATCTCAACACACTAGTGATGTAATACTCAGAATTGGCCAAGTGAGGCTCCAACAGTACATGAATTTAGAGCTTCCAGATATTCAAGCTGGACTTAGAAAAGGCAGAGTAAACAGAGATTAAATTGCCAACATCCCCTGGATCATAGAAAAAGCAAGAGAGTTCCAGAAAAACATCTCCTTCTGCTTTATTGACTATGCTATAGCCTTTGACTGTGTGGATCACAACAAACTGGAAAATTCTTAAAGAGACAGGAATACCAGATGACCTTACCTGCCATCTGAGAAATTGTTATGCAGGTCAAGAAGTAAGAGTTATAACCAGACATGGAACAAAGGACTGGTTCCAAATTGGGAAAAGAGTACATCAAGGCTCTATATTATCACCCTGCTTATTTAACTTATATGCAGAGTACATGTGAAATGCCAGGCTGGATGAAGCACAACTTGGAGTCAAGATTGCCAGGAAAAATATCAATAACCTCAGTTATGCAGATGACATCACCCTTATGGATGAAAATGAAGAAGAACTAAAGAGCCTCTTGATGAAAGTGAAAGAGGAGAATGAAAAAGATGGTTTAAAACTCAACATTCAAAAAATTAAGATTATGGCATTTGGTCCAATCACTTCATGCAACTAGATGTGGAAACAATGGAAACTGTGAGAGACTTTATTTTCTTGGGCTCTAAAATCACTGCAGATAGTAAGAGCAGTCATGAAATTAAAAGACACTTGCTCCTTGGAAGAAAAGCTATGACCAAACTAGATAGCATATTAAAAAAACAGAGACATTACTTTGCTGACAAAGTTCCATCTAGTCAAAGCTATGGTTTTCCAGTAGTCATGTATGGATGTGAGAGTTGGACATAAAGAAAGCTGAGCACTGAAGAATCAATGCTTTTGAATTGTGGTGTTGGAGAAGACCCTTGAGAGTCCCTCAGACTGCAAGGAGATGCAACCAGTCAATCCTAAAGAAAATCAGTCCTGAATATTCATTGGAAGGACTGACGCTGAAGCTGAAACTCCAATACTTTGGCCATCTGATGAAAAGAACTAACTTGTTGGAAAATACCCTGATTCTGGGAATGATTGAAGGCAGGAAGAGAAGGGAACACCAGTGGATGAGATGGTTGGATGGCATCACCAACTCGATGAACATGAGTTTGAGCAAGCTCTGGCAGCTGGTGATGGAGAGGGAAGCCTGGCATGCTGCAGTCCATGGGGTTGCAAAGAGTTGGGCCCGACTGAGTGACTGAATTCATGTATCATTTCTACCATGACTGCCTCCTAAAGTTATATGGAAACACTTGATATGTTCTCCTTATTGGATATCAGGATATCATTATTTTCCTTTTACTCACCTCACTGACATAGCTCTCCTCATTCCTGAAAGACATAACATAGTTATTATATTTGACATAGATACAAATCAGAATATATTTATTTTCTTTTCCTACTTGTCTAATGACTGTCATCTTGGACTATAACTTTGAACTTTGTGAATAGTGGCCATATCTGTATTCAAAGCCTGGTCTAGATGACCTACAGAAGAATCCTTAAATCTGTTATTGACAATTAAACCTCTCTCTCATTTATTCTTCTGCAAATTATATTTCTGTATCAGAGCTAACATATATTGTTTTCTATTTTTATTTGAGATAAATATATACCTTGAATATTCCTTAAAGTAGGCAAACTACCAACGTTGGGTAACTGAGGGAAAAGCCAGGTAAAATATTATTATGTCTGATGCATCTATTTTTAAATATTTTATGCATAACTATTTAAAATATTTTATCAAGTATTATAGGTTTTTTTTTTTTTTTAATACTTTGTTTCTCTAACTTATTTCAACTGAGTGTATGTATATGTCAGAGGCTTCCCCAGTGGCTCCACAGATAAGGAGCCTGAATGAAATACAGGAGATGCATGAGATGTGGTGTCAATCTCTGGGTCAGGAAGATCTGCTGGAGGAGGAAATGGCAACCCACTCCAGTATTCTAGAGTGGAATATCCCATGGACAGAGGAGTCTGGGAGGTTACAGTCTATAGGGTCACAAAGTCAGACATAACTGAGCATGGCATGGCATGTAAATGACAATATTTATTGCAGTGACTACTAGAAAAATATTGTAACAGAAATATGAGTGACAAAATAACTATAATTTAAATCCAATACACTCAGTTTATATTTCTTTTGTTATTCTGTCATCTTTTCTATTCTATCATTAGATTCATGGTTCACTTTTGTTGAAACGTGAGAGACACACAAAATGTATAAAAACAATCAAATGGAATCTAGATAATAAACAGAATGTGAGTCTTTATCAGACTAACTTGGCTGGATTATAAAACATCATGGATAGACAGTGGCATGACATATGAAAAAAGATGATATCAGCTAGAAAAAAATATTAAAGATAATTCTGAATATTTTGACCTTTGCACAGCCATATAAAATAGATGCAGTCCTGAACATTTTCTTTGTTCTAAAATGGAATATATGTCATCCAAGGAGTCTGTCATCTCATGCCTTTACATTTCTATAAAAAACCTTCTGGATAGAATTAGATATAATACCAAAGAGAGGTTATCCTTTTTCATTAAAAAAAAAAATCTACAATTCTCATGAAATGAAAAATATTATTGCAAAATATGGAAATTGAGAATATATTTTAAGCTTCATTTAATGATTTAAATGAATATTTTGTTTAAAGATGACAATTATGCACAGAAATACTATCATTTTAAATGAAAAAAGTGAAATAATTCTTATTTCATTTAATATGTATCCTTTTTTTTCAGAGGAGGGAACTAGGGTGAGAAATGATGAGTGACTTTTCTAGAAGTCACACAGTAAATTAATAATTAATAGTACAGATACAACTAATCCAGATCCTTTGTTTCTCAACTCAGTTCCTCTTATATTGTGCTTGAATTTCAAATATTTTGAGCATTTAAGTGGATTCATTTTTATAACTAAAATAGTGTAATGATCACTTTTTATAATAGTTGTGCTTTTAGTATTTGTTGGTTAAAACTGTCACAGTATCCAATACCGTTTATGGAATTAGTTTATTTTTATGGATTAAAAGAGATAAGATGTAGACTTAAATAATATATTTTATGAGATAAAGACAGATGACCATAAAATATGTTATAATATTATAATCTCATAACATCACAAAGTAAGGGGTTATAGAAGAAGGGATAGTTCGGAGGCTTCAGGGACAGCTTCATCTAAGAGAATGGAGAGCATTTCAGCAAAAGCACAGAAGCGCAGGAGAGTAAAGTGGAACTAGGAGCTACATAGTGTAGAACAAGGGTCCCCAAACCCGGGATGGGACTGGGACCAGTCCATGGCCCATTAGGAGCCAGCCACACAGCAAGAGATATTTATAGCCACTCCCTATTGCTTGCATTACCACCAGAGCTCCTCCTGCTGTCAGCTGCATAATAAATGTAATGCACTTGAATCATCTGGAAACCATCCCCAGCCCCCCACCCCCCAGTCCATGGAAAAATTGTCTTCCTTGAAACTGGTCCCTGGTGCCAAAAAAGGTTGGGGACCACTGATATAGAATGTGAAGTCAAAGGATACTGAGGTGGTAAGACAGCAGGATCAGATTTTAAAGGACTTTCAAAGCCAGACCTAATAATTTAGATTTCTAATGAAGGCAAAAGGAAGCAACCGAAGAGCTGAGGAGAGAGCAAGATCGTAGTTGGATGTAAGAAGCACTATATTCACAGCAGAGTAAGACTAGATTGAAGGAGATGAGACTAGAGGGGTGAAAAGTATGAAGAAATGACTTTTGAAAATTTCATTCAAGATATAGTGAATGTCTAGACTGCTGGGGTAGACGTTAGATAATTAGGACTTAATAGATTAAACAGATGTTTAAAGTTTTGCTCATGTATTGATCTTAAGGTACATGAAATAAAGAAAAGATATCAATCAATTAGTGTTTGCAAGTGAGATAAAATTAATTGGTTATTATAAAAATAGGTTGCAGTTACTCCCTAGATATAGATCAATTCCCAGGAAGAATAAAGTATGATGCAAAGAATTTAAAATATTGACTCCTTCAGAATGTTAACTCTTATGAGATACATAGCAAAAAAATAATTCACAAATCAGATTGAGAGTAGGCATTCAAAGGCATATAATGTACATGGAAAGGGAAAATTATCTCAGAAACCAAGAGGGAAAAAATGTTTGAAAAAGGAGAAAATGGTCATCAGTGACAAAAGACCAGGAAATCAAGAAAACTGGAGTCTGAAGAATGCTCACTGAATTTCTATACTAGAAATTCAGGAATTTTGTGTTGATGAGGTAAAAATTCAGATTAAAATTGGAGGTGCTAATGTGGGGACTTAATTGCAGCACGGCTTTTCATTCTCAGAAGTCTGGTGGAAATATGCAATAGAATGTAGAAGAAACTTAAAGGAAAAATAACATCTTTTGTGGAAAAAAAAAAAAACATATGAAACATACTTATATGCATGGAGGGGCATCCTTGGTGGCTCAGTTGTAGAGAATCTGCCTACAATGCAGGAGACCTGGGTTTGATTCCTGGGTTAGGAAGAAAAGAATTACTGGAGAGGGATATGGCAACCCACTCCAGTATTCTTGCCTGGGAAATTCCATGACAGAGGAGCTTGGCAAGCAAGCTACAGTCTGTGGGGTGACAAGAGTAAAACACAGTTTAGTGATTAACCACCAATGTGCATAAAGGTAGAAACAAATGTAGAGGAAGACAGAGGCTATTTGATGAAATGAGGATACTGAGTATTTGGGAAGGGAAGTTAAAAACTAAAGACAAAATTAAAATTCTTTGATATAAATCTGAACATTACTTTCCTGACTTGGATAGATGCTAGGGTGGTTGACCATACAAACAAAGTTAAAGACAAACATGTCTAACATAACAGTATTCATAACAAACAGGTTCTATTGTTTCTGTGAAGTGAGAAGCAAAGTCATGTGAAAGAGACAGAGACAAGGTGGGATATTCAAGAAGAATAAAAACAGTAAGGAATAAATGCCATAGGTGATGTGGTAAAGGGATAAAGACATGTAATGCCACAGTGGAAAATAACAAAGCAAGATAATAAGAATGAAGTTGTTTCTCTGTGGTTTCCACACAAGTCTGTGCTGATTCTGGGGATGGCCATATGTGGGTGGGCAGATAAAAGTTTCCAATAATATATTTAAAGTTCTCAGGCTCAAACCAATTAATAGGCATTCATATTATTTTAGAAGTGGAAGCATTCAGTTCAGTTCAGTTCAGTCGCTCAGTCGTGTCCGACTCTTTGCAACCCCGTGAATTGCAGCATGCCAGGCCTCCCTGTCCATCACCAACTCCCAGAGTTTACTCAACTCATGCCCATCAAGTCGGTGATGCCATCCAGCCATCTCATCCTCTGTCGTCCCCTTCTCCTCCTGCCCCCAATCCGTCCCAGCATCAGGGTATTTTCCAATGAGTCAACTCTTCACATGAGGTGGCCAAAGTATTGGAGTTTCAGCTTCAGCATCAGTCTTTCCAATGAACACCCAGGACTGATCTCGTTTAGGATGGACTGATCTTCTTGCAGTCCAAGGGACTCTCAAGAGTCTTCTCCAACACCATAGTACAAAAGCATCAATTTTTCAGCACTCAGCTTTCTTCCCAGTCCAACTCTCACATCCATACATGACCACTGGAAAAACCATAGCCTTGACCAGATGGACCTTTGTTGGCAAAGTAATGTCTCTGCTTTTTAATATGTTATCTAGATTGGTCATAACTTTCCTTCCAAGGAGAAAGTGTCTTTTAATGTCATGGCTGCAGTCACCATCTGCAGTGATTTTGGAGCCCAAAAAAATAAAGTCTGACACTGCTTCCACTGTCTCCCCATCTATTTCCCATGAAGTGATGGGACCAGGTGTCATGATCTTTGTTTTCTGAATGTTGAGATTTAAGCCAACTTTTTCACTCTCCTCTTTCACTTTCATCAAGAGGCTTTTCAGTTCCTCTTCACTCTCTGCCATAAGAGTGGTGTCGTCTGCATATCTGAGGTTATTGATATTTCTCCCAGCAATCTTGATTCCAGCTTGTGCTTCTTCCACCCCAGAGTTTCTCATGATATACTCTGCATATAAGTTAAATAAGCAGGGTGACAATATACAGCCTTGATGTACTCCTTTCCCAACTTGGAACCAGTCTGTTGTTCCATGTCCAGTTCTAACTGTTGCTTCCTGACCTGCATATAGGTTTCTCAAGGGGTGGGTCAGGTGGTCTGGTATTCCCATCTCTTGAAGAATTTTCCACAGTTTCTTGTGATCTACACAGTCAAAGGCTTTGGCACAGTCAATAAAGCAGAAATAGATGGAAGCATTAGTCACCCACAAAGGTCCTTCTCAAACTAATAAATCATAAATCAAGTGTCAGTCTCCTGAGATCCAGCTTAATTCTTGGTATCCCATTGCTAGTCAGATAATTTCTACCAAATTCAATCAATCAACTACCAAGCATATTTTAAAGTATCAAATATGTATATGACACTGATCTTTAGGGGGCTCCCTTTATAGCTCAATTGGTAAATAATCTGCCTGCAAAGAAGACTCAGGTTCAATTTCGGGGCTGGGAAAATCCCCTGGAGAAGGAAATGGCAACCCACTCCACTATTCTTGCCTGGAGAATCCCATGGATTCTTAGCAAGTGAACCACCACCAAGCAGATTTTAAGATATTGTCTTTATCTTCAAAATTCTAAGAATCTAAGGCAGTACTTAATGCAAGAACAAGTGCATGCATGTGTGTGCATTTAATCTTGTCCAACTCTTTGCAACTCCATGGACTGTAACCAACCACACTTCTCTGTTCACGGAATTTTCCAGGCAAGAATATCACTTGTCAAATGATAAATGACAGAAGTGAAATATTATAATATAATTGGGATAATGTTGGAATAAGTAACAGTAAACTAAAATATTTAAGTGGGTTTAGTATTTCATGAGAAGAAGATACATAAGTAATTAGATAAAAGAAGTGGAGAATTAAAAAAAAAAAAGAAAGCAAAAGGAAGTAACAGGCACATGAATACATTTTTCTTTTAGAAAAACTGGATAGACAAATGCCTACAAAGATTACAGACTACATTGGATTAACTGGATTAATTCTCAGCTACAACTAAACAAGAACTCTATTTGCAATGAGCCTGGCTCACAGTCAGACACTGCATTCTGTGTCATCACTCCTGCTACTGAAAACAAATAAATAAATAAAAATAAAGGCACAAGGTAGAAAGAGTGGGGAATCAGTCTTAGGAAGCATTAAATAATAATGACACAACTGTCAGCAAGTGGATGGAGGACTTAGAGCACTATTTAGAGTGGATCTCTTAGTTGAAGAAATTTGAGGGAAAGGCAATATGAATGAAGGAATCTACATCTAAAAGTAAACCAAAAATGGAGAGCTATTTATGCAACAGTAATGACACTGGCAATACCCAAACATATGACACATTTTCAAGAGTTTAAAAATAAAATTGTGTTAGAGTAGAATACACATGTGTGGCTTTGAAAGTCAGTGAGAAGGGATTTGATTTAAAGCAGTTAAGATTTAGGAAGCTACTAAAATGTTTGGAAGCCCTTAAAATGTTTGGAGTAAGGGGTGTTAAAAGCAGTATTATCAGAGAATCTACCTAATTTTTGAGTACAGGAAAATTATAAGGTAACTAATCAAACATACAGGAAGATTAAAATATTTTGATAAATTGGGTAAACATGAAACTGCAAAGAGAAAAAGTAGCTGTGAGGAAGATATTGTAAAAGAGACAACCTCTCCCCACCCTGTTTTTATGTTGTGTTAACAGAATTATGCTAAATCAATGCAAAATCTAGAATGTTAATGATTATTAACATATATTTCTATCTGGGTTTCAGGACTTCATAATAAAATCAGGAGAAAAATATAAAAGCTCTGGCACCTTTAGTCGTGCTATAATAAAATACCAGATATATCTTAGAAAATCTATATTAAGGATTTATTTTTAAATTTCTTACCAGAATAATCTCTAAAATCTAGGCTGTGATCTATGATGAGACAAAGTTATAACATAAGGAAATATTTAGAAATGTCTAGTCTAAACTCATTATTCATTTTTTCTCAGAGCATCTAAAAATACCTATAAAGCCTGAATTAATCAATTATTTTTCCTATCAAAAATGCAATTATAACTTAAATGTGCAAAGACAAACCATTATCATATTTTTTTAAGCTAAATATATTTCAAACTGAGGGAGGCAAATAGTAGAGTTTCTGACACACACATGCAGATTTAAAGAGTTTCTTCTAGGTATAGTATCTCTAAGAACAGTATTTAACCAAAGGTGTCAAAAGGCCAGGGTGACTGGCATGATGGAGGAAAATACTGGGCTGGTAGTCAGAAGATTTGGTTTTCAAACCTGTATTTACTACTTTCAGTTAATCTCACTGGATCCTATTTTTCTTGTCAGTGAAATGGTGATATAAATGAAATAATAATGCTAAATAATAATACTGGTAACAACTGGCAGAAATGTTGGCCTTTCTAACATATTGAGAACTTATCGTGGACTAAGTGGCTCTAAGCTATGTTTTTTGCATGCATTATTTTCATTAATCCTTATTAAGCTTGAAAATGAAATATTATTTCCATTTTTATATGAGAGAGAAATTTCAGGTGAGGAAACAGAGCTCAGTAAATTATGCAATTTTTCTAATATAACTTAGACTATAAGTACTGTGGAACTTTGTTGTCTTCATCTACCTCAGTGATAATGTGAAAATAGACTGAAAATAAATTAAGAAATGTTTTAAAAGACCTTATCATTAATTTATTTTATTTTACTGTATTGTAAATACCTTAGGTGAAGCTTTTAACCTAACATATTTCTATATTATCACAACATTTTTTGGTATAGGTACTAACTAAATGGTTGTTATTCAGTGGAATGAATGGAAGGAAATAAGAAAGAAAGGCATATAACATGAAGCTGATTGTTAGAGAAAGCAAGAGATACCTTTGAGTCTGAACCATATGAAATTTCCATCTTTGTGGGATAGGGTGATTGACTACATGAAGTTCATATGGTTCAAGCCATTGTGAATAACACATTTTACTCAAATTTTTAAAAATCTTAATATAAATGATTTTAGTTAAGAGCAAATGTAATTTTTCTTCTTTTGTTATAGTCATGATTGGATACTGTGGCAAATTTTTTTCTGCATAATACCTCAAAACACACTGACTTAAAATAACAATTTCTCATTTCTCACTATTCTGCCTTAGGATACAGAATTTCTATATTTCTTAAAATATTCTAACTGCAAACTGAACAGTTCATTCATTAATCATTATTTTCCCAGAGCTTGTAATATGCACATTTAAAAAGGAAAAAAAAAAGAAAAACAGTTGACACTAACAGTGTTTACCTAAAATTTTATTCAGGTAGACATTCTATTCTATTTCTAAATATAAATTCTATTTCAGTCTACCTGAAATTCCATTTAATCAAATACATAAGTTACAAACGTATATTTTATATTTTTAGTTACCCCTGGTGACATTTTTTCTTTTTTCTTTTAACTATTTGTCTGCCTCTATATGGCATAGGTCTCCTTTTCTTTGGTCTTTTTGGTCTCTTAAGCAGTTTTCTCACTGCCCTTTCAGCTTCTACTAACAATCTCATGGTCATGTTCCCATCTTTGTTCCTGACCAGTCCAAAATGCAATGCCAAACGTTTTAGGTTTTGTAAATGATAGTACTTTAATCTTGATTTGGAGTGTTCTTTTCATGACTAAATGCAATAGTTATTTTACATTGATGTAACAAGCTATTTACTTAGTTAGATGATAACTAGTAATAAAAATCTACTTAGAACAACAACTATTTATGTTTCGTAATTCTGTGTATGTCCTGGTGGTTTTGCTTCATTTTCTCCTGGACTCCTTCATGTGGTTACATTGGGTTGGAGGACTGTCTAGGCTGGAAGGTTCGAGAAGACCTCACTCACATTTCTGATTTTGTTTTTGCAATCTACTGGGGTGCCTTGATTTTTATTCACGTGGTCCTTCATTCTCCAAGAATTTAGACAGAACTTCTTTATAGCATGAGGGACTCATGATTGCAAGAGGGAAAAATGAAACCTGCAAAGCCTCTTTAATTCTAATCTCTAAGCTCCACAGTCCAACTTCCCCAGCATTTTCTACTTTCTCCAGCAAGTTGCATGGCCAGCACAGTCTGAGGGTTAGGGAAGCAGACTCTGCTCCCAAATGCAAAGAGAAGCAGAGGCACAGTGCACGCCTAGGAGAAGCGCTTGCAGGAGGGGAAAGATACTTGTAGCCATACTTGCAATCAACCTGTGAGGCCAACTCAGATATGAATCCCGTAGATTCTTTAATTTGGTCATTGTACAACTACAGTGAATTCAGAGGTTAGATGTTTATTGAAATCAATGATGATTTTGTAATATAGTTTATATAAACACCATTTACTTCACTTTCATACAAAGTTCACAAGAGCAACATAAAATAGTTTAAAATGTAAATATCTCATTTTAACTCTTATTGTCATTTAAATTTCCCCTAGCAATTCATATTTTGGTAAATGTACTCTACTAATATGGATTTGTAGAATATAATTTCCTTGAGATCAGAAACTCTTTACTGCTGCATATGTATGAGGATAATATATATGAAACTGACAGTGGAGACAAACTAACCTTTTTCCATCTGAAAAATGTGACTTTTTAGTAAAAATATGTAATTACCTGCATTGGAGCACTCAAAACAGTCTTATTTTTCTCACATACATTGTACCGCAAAGTACTAAATGATATATAACAGTAGATCTCAGAGAGGGAGTTAGTGCCCCCCAGGGCAATTTTGAATATTTTTGGAGAACTTCATGTTTTCTGATAGAAATATGCCTGAGAATTTACCTGTAGCAATGCATATCATTTTAATATAAGTTACTTTCCTTATGCTCATTTTTGAGTTTCAGTTAGTTATACATTGTATTGACACTTTATTATCAGGTTTGTGGAGTGTAAATAAATACAATAAAATTCAGCAACATTGAGCATACAATTTAATGCCTTTTACAAATGTAGAGTAATATAACCACTGACAAAAGCATGAATAAACAGCTGTCACCTCGAGAAGTTTCCTCATGCACTTTTGTTACCAATCTTTTCTCCACCCTTGGTTTCTGGCAGCCACTGATCTGCTGTCTGCCACTTCAGTTTTACAGGAATATTTGGCATTTTCTGAACCATGATTTGTTTTGGATGGGCAAAGTACAAACTGTATATAGGTAAGTGGTGAGATAAAACATCATATCAGAAAGACTATTCAGTGACTTGCTTAAAATTTTTACTTAACTTAAAAGCAATGAGGAGCTATCAGTTTCTTGCTACAATTCGCATTTCCATATTTTCCAGAGTAGAGGGAGAATTGATTGGAGAAATATGAGGCTGGAGGAAGAGAGAACAGTCAGGAACCTACCACTGTAGTTCATGGGAGGAATGCTAGACCTGACCTAAGTGAGTAATAGGGGGATTGGAGTGGTGAGTACACAACTGAGAGTGATTCAATATCTACATTTTTCTACAACTGGACAATGATTGGACCAAGGATGGAAATGTGGATAAATGAAGGATTATATCTAGGGTTTTGACTTCAAAAACTGGATAGATATTAAAGTTATTATCCCAAAAATGAAAAAGAGAGGTAGAATTGAGATATAGATAGAGGGTGGTAGGTTTAAGCTTTGATCATATTTAGTTTGAAGTAAGTGAAATATTCAAGTGAAAATGCCTAATTCTTTCCAAAGTGAAAGTCACTCAGTCATGTGCAACTCTTTGTGACCCCATGTATACTGGAGTTGGTAGCTGTTCTCTTCTCCAAGGGATCTTCCTGACCCAGGAATTGAACCAAGGTGTCCTGCATTGCAGGCAAATTCTTTAGTAGCTAAGCTACCAGTTCAGTTCAGTTCAGTCCCTCAGTCATGTCAGACTCTTTGTGACCCCATGAATTGCAGCACACTAGGCCTCCCTGTCCATCACCAACTCTCGGAGTTTACTCAAACTCATGCCATCAAGTCAGCGATGCCATCCAGCCACCTCATCCTCTGTCATCCCCTTCTCCTCCTAACCCCAATCCCTCGCAGTATCAGGGTCTTTTCCGATGAGTCAACTCTTCGCATGAGGTGGCCAAAATATTGGAGTTTCAGCTTCAGCATGAGTCATTCCAATGAACACCCAGGACTGATCTCCTTCAGGATGGACTGGTTGGATCTCCTTGCAGTCCAAGGGACTCTCAAGAGTCTTCTCCAACACCATAGTTCAAAAGCATCAATTTTTCAGTGCTCAGCTTTCTTCACAGTCCAACTCTCACATCCATACATGACCACTGGAAAAATCATAGCCTTGACCAGATGGACCTTTGTTGGCAAAGTAATGTCTCTGCTTTGTAATATGCTGGCTAGGTTGGTCAGAAATTTCCTTCCAAAGAGTAAGTGTCTTTTAATTTCATGGCTGCAATCACCATCCGCAGTGATTTTGGAGCCCACAAAAATAAAGTCTGACACTGTTTCCACAGTTTCCCCATCTATTTCCCATGAGGTGATGGGACCAGATACAATGATCTTAGTTTTCTGAATGTTGAGCTTTAAGCCAACTTTTCACTCTCCTCTTTCACTTTCATGAAGAGGCTTTTTAGTCCCTCTTCACTTTCTGCCGTAAGAGTGGTATCATCTGCATATCTGAGGTTATTGATATTTCTCCCAGCAGTCTTGATTCCAGCTTGTGCTTCTTCCAGCCCAGCATTTCACATGATGTACTCTGCATATAAGTTAAATAAGCAGAGTGACAACATACAGCCTTGATGTATTCCTTTTCCTATTTGCAACCAGTCTGTTGTTTCATGTCCAGTTCTAACTGTTGCTTCCTGACCTGCATACAGTTTTCTCAAGAGGCAGGTCAGGTGGTCTGGTATACCCATCTCCTTCAGAATTTTCCAGTTTATTGTGATCCACAAAGTCGAAGGCCGTGGCATAGTCAATAAAACAGAAATAGATGTTTTTCTGGAACTCTCTTGCTTTTTTGATGATCCAGTGGATATTGGCAATTTGATCTCTGGTTTCTCTGCCTTTTCTAAAACCAGCTTGAACATCTGGAAGGTCTCGGTTCACGTACTGCTGAAGCCTGGCTTGGAGAATTTTGAGCATTACTTTACTAGCGTGTGAGATGAGTGCAATTGTGCGGTAGTTTGAGCATTCTTTGGGAATTCCTTTCTTAGGGATTGGAATGAAAACTGACCATTTCCAGTCCTGTGGTCACTGCTGAGTTTTTCAAATTTGCTGGCATATTGAGTGAAGCACTTTCACAGCATCATCTTTCAGGATATGAAATAGCTCAACTGGAGTCCCATCACATCCACTAGCTTCGTTCTTAGTGATGCTTTCTAAGGCCCACTTGACTTCACATTCCAGGATGTCTGGCTCTAGGTGAGTTATCACACCATTGTGATTATCTGGCTCGTGAAGATCTTTTTTGTACAGTTCTTCTGTGTATTCTTGCCACCTCTCCTTAATATCTTCTGCTTCTGTTAGGTCCATACCATTTCTGTCTTTTATCGAACACATTTTGCCTGAAATGTTCCTTTGATATCTCTAATTTTCTTGAAGAGATCTCTAGTCTTTCCCATTCTGTTGTTTTCCTCTATTTCTTTGCATTGGTCGCTGAGGAAGGCTTTCTTATCTCTCCTGGCTATTCTTTGGAACTCTGCATTCAAATGGGAAGATCTTTCCTTTTCTCCTTTGTTTTTCGCTTCTCTTTGCACAGCTATTTGTAAGGCCTTCTCAGACAACCATTTTGCCTTTTTGCATTTCTTTTCCATGGGAATGGTCTTGACCCCTGTCTCCTGTACAATGTCACGAACCTCCATCGATAGTTCATCAGGCCCTCTGTCTATCAGATCTAGTCCCTTAAATCTATTTTTCACTTCCACTGTATAGTCATAGGGATTTGATTTAGGTCATACCTGAATTGTCTAGTGGTTTTCCCTATTTTCTTCAGTTTAAGTCTGAATTTGGCAATAAGGAGTTCAAGACCTGAGTCATAGTCAGCTCCCAGTCTTGTTTTTGCTGACTGTATAGAGCTTCTCCATCTTTGGCTGCAAAGAATATAATCAATCTGATTTCGGTGTTGACCATCAGGTGATATTCATGTGTAGAGTCTTCTCTTGTGTTGTTGGAAGAGGGTGTTTGCAATGACCAGTGCGTTCTCTTGGCAAAACTCAATTAGCCTTTGCCCTGCTTCATTCCATACTCCAAGGCCAAATTTGCCTGTTACTCTGCGCGTTTCCTGACTTCCTACTTTTGCATTCCAGTCCCCTATAATGAATAGGACATCTTTTTTTGGTGTTAGTTCTAAAAGGTCTTGTTGGTCTTCATAGAACCGTTCAACTTCAGCTTCTTCAGCGTTACTGGTTGGGGCATAGGCTTGGATTACCATGATAATGAATGGTTTGCCTTGGAAACGAACAGAGATCATTCTGTTTGTTTTTGAGATTGCATCCAAGTACTGCATTTCAGACTCTTGTTGACCATGATGGCTACTCCATATCTTCTAAGGGATTCCTGCCCACAGTAGTAGATATAATGGTCATCTGAGTTAAACTGACCCATTCAGTCCATTTTAGTTCGAAGGTCTGATGCTGTAAAGATCAATATTGCATAGGAACGTGGAATGTTAGGTCCATGAATAAAGGCAAATTGGAAGTGGTCAAACAGGAGATGGCCAGAGTGAATGTCGACATTCTAGGAATCAGCTAAGCTACCAGAGAAGCCCAATTCTTTCCAAAGACCAAGACAAATGTCTAGATTAAAGCTACAGTTTCAGAAGTCGTAAGTATATACTGAAAGCAATGTGATTTGCAGTACTGTTCTGATAGCTCGGTTGGTAAAGAATTTGCCTGCAATGCAGGAGACCTGGGTTCGATTCCTGGGTTAAAAAGATTCCTTGGAGAAAGGAAAGGCTACTCACTCCAGTATTCTGGCCTGAAGAATTCCATAGACAAGTGCTCCAGCCTGGTGCACTGGGAAGACCCAGAGGAATCGGGTGGAGAGGGAGGTGGGAGGGGGGATCGGGATGGGGAATACATGTAAATCCATGGCTGATTCATGTCAATGTATGACAAAAACCACTACAATATTGTAAAGGAATTAGCCTCCAACTAATAAAAATAAATGAAAAAAAAAAAAAAAAAAGAATTCCATGGACTGTATAGTCCATGCGGTCGCAAGTGTCAGACAAGACTGAGCAATTTTCACTTTCACTTTTCTGCTAACAAAATCTGAACAATATATATTTCCTCTTCTGTATATTTTTCTTGAAGTTAGAAATATCCTCCTTTTGTAATACCTGTGCCATGTGTATCTTCTTATCCTCTTCAAATTGCACTTATCTTGTCAAGGCTTTATTTCCAACACACACACAACTATAATAGCTTCCTCACACCTACCTGAAGTGAAAGTGCTAGTTGCTCAATAGTGTCCAACTCTTTGTGATCCTTTGGACTGTAATCTGCCAGACTACTCTGTCCATGAATTTTCAGGCAACTAGGTAGCCATTCCCTTCTCCAGGGATCTTCCCTACTCAGGAATTTAACCCTAGCCTTCTGCACTGCAGGCAGATTCTTAACTGTCTGAACCACCTGAAGTGTTCCACCTAACAAAATTTATATGCTATAGTCTCATTTCTTCACCTTTTCTTTTCTGTTTGCCTAAAAGGCTCTTCTGATCATTATTTGTAAAATGTGTATCAACCTTACAAAATCTAATTCTAAAGACTGCCTTGCCTTCATTTAATCTCTTTATCTTTCTATTCCCACTCACAACCACATTCTTTCTTTGAACCTCTATAGCATTTTTCAAAAATATTGTTTATTTTGCACCATTCCCTCACTTACAGTTATTCATATTTCATTAATCCTCTTTATTATATGGTAAAATCTTCAAGTATATGTTTGGACTTTAACCACTGCATTTGCCAGTGGATCACACAAATGTTTTGTTTAGGAGGTACTCAGAAATATCCACCCATTAACACTGACTAAAGTGTTTTATCCATTTTATATAAAGACCAAATGTAACTGATCCTAATAAGGCTCCCTATTTGAGGACATTACTTATCTGTCAGAATCATTATTGATATCTAAAACACTTTGAAATGAGAACTGCTCAATTAGTTATCAAGGAGGAAGTAAAGATTCTACATTCTGAATATTGGTTTAAAAATATCAATAGGAAATTGAATACCTCTAGCCCATAAAAGTTTGAATTCTTAGTTCTTTGTGGATTTTTATAAGATCAAATTACATAGTAGAAACCAAGGTACCTAGTTTTACATTTTGGTGATTATAAAACTAATTCCCATTTCTTAATTCAGTTAGTTATCTTAATACCTTGAACTATGGATACTTTTTGTATAGTTACTTGAATAACTTGACCTGTGCAAATAGTTTTTTCATGACTAAAAACTCAGAGTTTTTATTCAAAATTATAATTAATGACAATGTAAATAATGGAAAATAATGTGTCTCAAGTGCTATTGAGACAGTCTAGAATGATTCTTAAATTTTTAATTATGTTATGCTAGAATTTGTTTTGGTCATGAAAGAGATGACTATTCTTGGCATCATAATATGTGTTAAATAATCAAACATGTGAAAATGAAGATTATCTGAGAAATAAAACAGCCATCTGTCCTAAATCATTTTAGTACTCTTTTGCTTAGAGATTTGAAGATAAGCCAAAATATCTCTTTTCATATTCTAGGATGCCCATTAATTGTTGAATATGTAAATCGGTTATGAGAACCATAGTAACTTTTAAAATATTTATGATAAAAAAGAGTTTGTGGAGTTAAGAGAGTTAGGAAAAAGATAAAGCTTGACCAATTTAATAAGATCACAAAGACAGAATGAAAGAATGAATAGGGGAAACTGATAGAAATGCCTAGATGCCAGATGTCCCAGATAAATACTAACAACATTCTAACATTAAAAAATATTTATATTTTCTTTTTTTATTAAAGAAATTCTTTTTTTATTTTTAGTAATATGCAAAGGCAACTACTTTACTTACTTTTGTGTAATATGAAAAATTGCATCACTTCTTTACATTTCTAGAACACTTATCTAGATATTATCTGTATCAAATGGCTTCTTTTTCCTTTTGAGAAAAGATCTCAGATTATTGCTGAATGCAGATTGAAAGAACAGCAGTGAATTTTATAGTAAAAGACAATTATGTGTACCAAAAAAAGCATTATCTACTTAATAGATTTATATAACCTAATTTCTTGATGCTCATTCTAAATTTAGAAACAAAAAAAAATACTTTAACACATAAAGATCATGCTTTTCATTTTCTTTCCTTTCACAAGAAAATGTTGGGTAGAAACACTGCTACCCACTGCTAAACATTGCTAGAAGTATCTGCAGGTATGATAATTAGCCCTAAAATTTCTGTATCTGAAATAGTTTAAGCTGTTATGAATTTTTAAATAATTGAAAGCAGTATAACCAATAACTTCAAATTCCATGGTATCAAATAATATTTATAGGAGTTTGAATTAATTAATACACAATATTAATTATGATTTTGGACTTTTTATATTGATTCTGCTGCTTTCTTGTAATGTGTATTATTCAGTTTATGTATCTTTCACTGTTTAATAGGACATTATATCATTTTACTAAGTCTCTGTGCTTCAGAAATATGTTACTAGTGACTTAATCAGCATAGCCAGGTCTTGTCTATAGGCTACAACTGAAAACCAAATGTTCTACTCAGGCTCTCAATTATTACTAGATCATATCCTCTGGATAAGCTAATTCCAGTATCTACCAAATGAGAATCATGAGAACTCAACTTCTTTTATAGATTAGGTTGCAGCATTACTATTTAGATAATATAAACAATGAGTTTTTTCATGACATATAAATAAATAAGCTGTCATTAAAAATGTGTGATATAAAAGGGAAGTGGGGCACACAAGCAGAAGTTATTAAAGAAATTTTCTGCAGATATCTTTTACTATGATTCAGCAGTATTTGTGAAAAGCTTTAAATTTAGTTTGAAAATGTCAGGAGTTAGGTTGCAACCAAAGAGTGTGTTTTATTATACCCATGACCATTTCTGCCAATAATAATAGCATTTCTGAAGTTGCTTTATAAACTCAGAGTCAAGCTGAAAATAAGCATGCATTTTTTAACACGTTTATTCATGTTACACATGATAATAAATTCAACTTAGTTTAAAACGTAAGAATATAGGAGAAGAAGCCAATGGATATGCATTCAGCTTCTGGTTCTATATTTTTTGTTTTCTCTTTGGGAAACATTTCAGATTGAGAGAAAAGTGGCAAAGATAATGAAAAAAATCCTTATATACCCTTTATTCAATATCCTCTTATATTACCATTTTACATACCTATAGCATACTCATCAAAATTAAGAAATTGACATCATTAGCTACTCCACTAGTTTCTCCTCTGATGCCTTTTTCCCTGTTCCAATGCCCACATAGCATTCCACATTGCACTTAGTATCCCAGTCTCTTTGCTTCTGCTACAGTTTCTGGTCTTCTCCTGTTTCTTCAAGACCTTGCAAGTTTAAAGGGTACTGAATAGGTATTTTGTAGAATGTTCTTCAATATACATCTACTTTCTGATTACACTGGGTTTATGGATTTGGGAGAAAATTTACCACAGAGATGATGAGCCCCTTTCATCACAATGCATCAGAAGAACATTATATCTCTATAATTTATTACTGGTGATGTTAACCTTGATCACTTAACTAAGATGGTGTTTGCCAAGTTTCTCTATTCTAAATTCACTATATTTCCCTTTCTACACTCTGTTCTTTCAAAGTGAGTAATTCAGTCTAGCATATATTCAAGGGGAAAAAATTATATTAAACCTCATGAGGAAAGAGTTTCTCTATATATTATTCAGAGTTTTTTAAGACAGATTTTTCTTCCCCATTGATTAGTTGATTGAATTACTTATTTGTCAGTGTAAATCCCACAAATATTTATTTCATACTTTAAACTATAAGTCAGCAACATGTTTATTTTGTTGCTCAGATTGTTCTAATTTTGTCCATTGAGAGTTCTTTCAAATTGGTTTATCTGACCCATTTTTTTCTTTTTTTACCTTTAATATTACCTACCACTTCTTACTCTCCAGTAATACAAATTACTATGACTCATCTTTTATTTTTCCCTACCACAATCCCGGTATCAGCCATTGCTCCTAGGTCAGGTTTTCTTTTTAAATATTGTCACTTAGTCACTTTATATCTACACTGTAACCTTTGTTAAATAAACATATTCTAACTGAATTCAGAGACTTTGTATAGATAATAAGCCTTAAGAATAAGTCTGCTAAAATATATGTAATCACTCTTCAAAGAAGCACATATACACACATAAAACAATATTGTTCCAAAAAACTGTCAGAGAGATTAATGAAACGCTAAAGTTTGTTGATAGATAATCTGTAAGGATTTGTACAAAATGATGTCCTTTAAAACTCACTGGTTTTAAAGTTCGCTGATTATGAAGTAATTTTCTCCTAGAACTGATAAGAGATTTGTCCAAGTTTGTACAAGATAAATACTGACTCACCAATAACTTTTACCCAGCTGAATTTGTAACTAGATAGTTAAAATAATTTCTATGAAACCAGGTTTACTGATCTTAAAATGGGCTAATAACATACTCTTCAAAGAAATGTAACAAATTTTGGCTGAGCCAAAGTATGTAAAATGCTTCAGAGAGACAAAGCCACACAAGGACTCTCAGGAAATTGGGCATTGCCACTGTTGTGGTTGTAATACCACACCACATTTTAGTTTTGCAATCTTAAAAGTAATTTACTTAATATTTGATTTGCTCTCTCATCCATAGGCTAGGGCTTGTTTTTACAAGTTTAAACCAGATACTAGAAATCTATCTTTCAAAACTTTGATCTTTCAATTGTTAGAGGACTGAAAACTCCTCTTGTGCTCTAGAACAGCATCACACCTTGCCCTGGAACCTACTCCATAAATGGTCATTGCTATGTAGTTCCCCACGTATAGCTTCCTGCTAAGTCGCTTCAGTCATGTCTGACTCCGTGTGACCCTATGAACTGTAGCCTGCCAACTCCTCTGCCCATGGGATTCTGATACTGGAGTAGGTTCCCATGCCCTCCTCCAGGGTATTTTTTCTAATCAGGGATCAAACCTATGTCTCTTAAGTCTCCTGCATTGGCAGGCATGTTCTTTACTACTAGTGCCACCTGGTTCCCTAGTGTACATTTAAGCCTATGAATTAACATTTAAATTAGTAGACTGAGTAAAGCAGATTGCCCTCCCTGATGTTGGTAAGGTTCATCCAAGCAGTTGAAAGTCTGAGTAGAACAAAAAAAGATGACTCGTTTATGAGTAAGAGGGATATCTTTCAGCTTGACTGCTTGGATCTGGTACATCATGCTTGTTTGTTTTTTCTTTCTCTCTTTCTTTTGGAAGTATCACCTCTTTGTGGGCTTTGAACCTGCCAACATCCAAACTGGAACTACACAATTGACTTCCCTGGATCTCCAACTTGCCAGCTTCCCCTGTATAGCTTGAGACTTACCAGCTTCCATAATCACGAGCGGATTCTTTACAATAAACCTGTTTCTGTACATTTATACATTCTATTGGGTCTTGTTCTGGAGATTGCAATCAATACACTGTCTAAATCATTATTACCTAAATATATTTTGGATGATTAAAGGTGATATTGGTGGTCTTACTTATTCTAAATATGAATCAGTCCTAAATATATAGAACTATGCATTGTATTAGTGTAGGTAGCAACCAATTTAGGCAGATAGGTTATGAGCGTTTTAAATATCCAGGCAACTTACAGTAGATTCATCCTAAAAAAAAAAAAAAATTTATTTGCATAATAATGATGGAGAATTGATGAATTGTTGTTGCAGTTGCTAAGTAGTGTCTGACCCTTTGCAACTCCATGGACTGTAGCATGCCAGGCTCCTCTATCCTTCACTATCTCCCAGAGCTTGCTCAAATTCACGTCATTGAATCAGTGATGCTATCTAACCATCTCATATTTTGCTGCCCCCTTCTCCTTTTGCCTTCAATCTTTTCCATCATTAGAATCTTTTCCAGTGAGTCAGCTCTTCGCATCAGATGGCCAAAGTATTGGAGCTCCAGCTTCGGCATGAGTCCTTCCAATGAATATTCAACATTGATTTCCTTTAGGATTGGCTGGTTTGATCTCCTTGCAGTCCAAGGGACTCTCAAGAGTCTTCTCCAACAGCACCTTTCAAAAGCATCAGTTCTTCAGTGCTCAATCTTCTTTATGGTCTAACAACTGTACATAACTACTGGAAAAAACATTGCTTTGACTATACAGATCTTTGTCATCAAAGTGATGTCTCTGTTTTTTAATATGCTGCCTAGATTTGTCATAACTTACATTCCAAAGAGTAAGTGCTTTTGATTTCATGGCTGTAGTCACTATCCACAATGATTTTGGAGCCCAAGAAAAGAAAGTCTGGCAATGTTTCCATTTTTCCCCTTTGATTTGCCATTAAGTGATGGGACCTGATGCAATGATCTTCATTTTTTTAATGCTGAGTTTCAAGCCAGCCTTTTCACTCTTCTTTTTCACCCTCTTCAAGAGATTATTTAGTTCCTCTTCAATTTCTGCCATTAGAGTGGTATCATTTGCATATTTGAGGCTGTAATATTTCTTCCAGCATTCTTGACTCCAGCTTGTGATTCATCCAGCCTGGCATTTTGCATGATATAACTTGCATAGAAGTAAAATAAGCAGGGTGACAATGTAAAACCTTGTCATACTCCTTCCCCAATTTGGAATCACTTAGTTGTCCCATTTCTAGTTCTGTTGTTTCTTGACCCACATATAAGTTTCTCAGGAGATGGGTAAGGTGGTCTGGAACTCCCATCTCTTTCAAAGAATTTTCTATAGTTTGTTGTGATCCACACAGTCAAAGGTTGGAGAAGGCAATGGCAACCTGCTCCAGTACTCTTGCCTGGAAAATCCCATGGGTGGAGGAGCCTGGTAGGCTGCAGTTCATGGGGTCGCTAAGAGTCAGACACAACTGAGCGACTTCACTTTCACTTTTCACTTTCATGCATTGGAGAAGGAAATGGCAACCCACTCCAGTATTCTTGCCCGGAGAATCCCAGGGATGGGGGAGCCTGGTGGGCTGCTGTCTATGGGGTCGCACAGAGTCTGACACGACTGAAGCATCTTAGCAGCAGCAGCAGCACACAAAGACTTTAGCATAGTCAATGAATCAGCAGTGGTTGTTTTTCTGAAACTCCCTGGCATTATCCACGATCCAACAAATATTGGAAATTTGATTTCTGATTCCTTTGCCTCTTTGAAACCCAGGTTTTACATCTGGAAGTTCTTAACTCATGTACTGCTGAAGCCTAGCTCAAAGGATTTTGAGCATAATCTTGTCAGCATGTGGAATGAGGGCAATTGTATTGTAGTTTAACATTCTTTTTCATTGCCCTTCTTTGGGATTAGAATGAAAACATATTTTCCATTCCTGTGGTCACTGTTGAGTTTTCCATATTTGCTGACATTTTGAATACTGTACTTTAACAGCATCATCTTTTAAGATTTTTAAATAACTCTACTGGAATTCTGTCACCACTAGTTTTGTTTGTAAAAATACTTCCTAAGGCCCACTTTTCATTCCTGGATGTCCAGCTTTAGGTGAGTGACCACAACATTGTTGTTATCTGGGCCATTAAGACCTTTCTTGTATAGTTATTCTGTGTATTCTTGCCACCTCTTCTTAACTTCTTCTGCTTCTGTTAAGTCCTTAACATTTCTGTTCTTTATCATGCCCATTCTTTCATGAAATGTTCCCTTGACATTTCTACTTTTCTTGAAGAGATCTCTAGTCTTTCCCATTCTATTGTTTTCCTCTATTCTTTGCACTGTTCATTTAAGAAGGCCTTCTTGCTTCTCCTTACTATTCTCTGCAATTCTGCATTCAGTTGACTATATGTTTCCCTTTCTCCCTTGTCTTTTGTTTCTCTTCTTTCCTCAGCTATTTGTAAAGCCTCATCAGACAACCCTTTTGCCTTCTTACATTTCTTTTTCTTTGGGATGGTTTTGGCCACTCTCTTCTGTACAGTGTTACAACCTTGTCCATATTTTTTCAAGCACCCTCTCTACCAGATTTAATCACTTGCATCTATTTGTCAGCCCACTGTATACTCATAAAGGATTTGATTTAGGTCATACCTGAATAATGTAGTGGCTTTCCCTAATTTCTTCAGTTTAAGCCTGAATTTTGCAATAAGAAGCTGATGATCTGAGTCTCAGTCAGCTCCAGGTCTTATTTTCACTGACTGTATAGAGTGTCTTCATCTTTGACTGCAAATAACATAATCAATATGATTTTGATAATTGACAGTCTAGTGTTGTCCATGTGTAGATTTGTCCCTTGGATTGTTGGAAAATGGTGTTTGCTAGGACCGAAATGCTGTATATAGAAATGTCTAAGAAATCCATAAACATAGAATCACACAGAGATATAAAACTCTGACTCACTTCATTCATTATCATATCATTCTAATTAATACATTCAGAACAAATAAACAAACAATAAAAAATTATGTAAATGTAATAGGAGAGACAAAATGTAACAAGCTTGAAATGATTATTAAGTTTAGAGTATCAGTCAGTCAGTTCAGTCAGTTCAGTGGCTCAGTCGTGTCCGACTCTTTGTGACCCCATGAATCGCAGGCCTCCCTGTCCATCACCAACTCCCGGAGCTTACTCAAACTCATGCCCATTGAGTCGGTGATGCCATCCAGCCATCTCATCCTCTGTCATCCCCTTCTCCTCCTGCCCCCAATCCCTCCTAGCATCAGGGTCTTTTCCAACTCTTCACATGAGGTGGCCAAAGTATTGGGGTTTCAGCTTCAGCATCAGTCCTTCCAATGAACACCCAGGACTGATCTCCTTTAGAATGGCCTGGTTGAATCTCCTTGCAGTCCAAGGGACTCTCAAGAGTCTTCTCCAACACCACAGTTCAAAAGCATCAATTTTTCGGCACTCAGCTTTCTTCACAGTCCAACTCTCACATCCATACATGACCACTGGAGAAACCATAGCCTTGACCAGATGGACCTCTGTTGGCAAAGTAATGTCTCTGCTTTGTAATATGCTGTCTAGTTTGGTCATAACTTTCCTTCCAAGGAGTAAGCGTCTTTTAATTTCATGGCTGCAATCACCACCATCAAACTGTATTTCCCATATATAAACATTTCTTGTGGAAAGAGTCATGAACTGATTTAAGTTAGGTTTTTGCTTTAAAAAATATTTTCATTCTTGATACAACTGCTAACAGTTTTTTTTTTTTAATCTCAGAACAGTCTTCATCTGGCTCATATTATATTCATATAATCAAAAAGCATTTTTTAATGAACACTAAAACATTTTGTTAGCTCTGAATCTTTTGGGAGAATAGTGGACTTTTGCCAGTCCGCACTTATACTTAGCAAATGATATGAAACTTTGGCCAAATGTTTTATTTTAATCCTCCTTCACAGCAGTGAATGTAATTTTGTCTACATAAGGTAAGGGTTTCCAAATTCCATTATTTTTCTCCAAACCGTTTTCATCCAGTTTTTTTTTTTTTTTTTTTGCAGTCTATAAATGAACTGGACATGTTTCTCCTCTTTTGAAAGACACTGCTTATTTTATTAGATATCTAACCACATGGCAGCTCTCGTAATTGCTATAAAGAGAAGAGAATTTGTCCCAATGAATAGAACTCCTTGAGAGCAAGAGCCATGCTTCCTCCCTCCCCCCCCACCCCAGAGTTTGTTACCCATGCTCACTTTCTGAAATGTATTTACAGCAATATCACCATAACTAACATCAACAGTGACACAAACCCTCCTGCTTGGTTGCTGCACTATTGTACTTAAATTCTCATTTTATTTGGCCTTTTTTGAAAACATCCTTGTTTCTAAAACTCTATTCACTTCTATTCCCTCCTAATTTCCCCTCTTTTATTAAATAGCACCATTTTCAAGCTCTACTCCTTCTCCAAGAGACTTAGAGTTTTCCCTACTCTTAAGATCTTTTTGAGGTTCTCCATCAGTTTCTGAGAGGAAACATTATTTGTGAATATATTAAATTTACAAATTTATTCATTAAATTATTAATATATTTCCCCCCTCCATTTTTATTATTGAATTTCCAAATTTTATCCAAGTTATGAAAGTGTGCTGTGCTGTGCTTAGCCATTTAGTCATATCCAACTCTTGTGACCCCATGGACTGCAGCCCGCCAGGCTCCTCTGTCCATGGGGATTCTCCAGACAAGAATACTGGAGTGGATTGCCATGCCCTCCTCCAGGGATCTTCCCAACCCAAGGATCAAACCCAGGTCTTCCACATTTCAGGCAAATTATTTACCAGTTGAGCTACCAGGGAAGCCCTATAAAAGTGTAAGAAATAATAAAACTATAATGAAAATACATAAATTAGTGGAATGACCATACTTATAATATCCTTAAAATGCTACATGATATTTTCAGCCTGTAATTCTGAATTTATGTCTATGACTGTTCATATACTGCACATCTTTACTTAGGAATATTTGATCTGCTGGTTTGTGTTTATTCCTGAGTTGTCAAATATTTGTCAATCATTCTGTGATATCAATAACAATAAATAACAGTTTTCTCCCAGTATGAACTAAACAGTATTACCACTAATAGAATTACTCATGCAAACACCAGATGTTTGAGCTAACCTATACAGTAATATGCATAGGAAATTAACATATTTCATCAAATTTTTAAAATCCTGAAACTCTCATAAGAACCCTGTAAAAGATTAATTGTAAAAAATGTGGATCAAGTTCTGCTGATGCCTTGATAAGACTGCTGGCTAGCTTCTAAAGAAAAACCCACAGGTAGCAGTTCCTATGTGGATTTACCATAGTTCAACCTCAGGGCATGCAGTTTGAAGGCTAAAAAACCTGATTTGTCATCACTCCAGAGAGGAATCTTCCTTTGCTGAAGGGCAAATTTACTAACCTGTCTGCAGAGAGACTAAAATGCAAATATTAGACAATCAATATATTAATTTACATTGAAAATTATAACTTCCAAAGAAGGGGTGGATTCTCAAGTTCTCTAGCTGGTGAATTTTCTCCCCATATATAACATAGATAGCAGATGAAAAGTTAATTGGTAGGTTGCTTAGCAAGCCTACCTCAAAAATAGAAGGATTTGTTTTCATTTTAATATTTAACGCCACTAACTAAGGATAATCTCTTACATTTATTCCCACAATAGAGACTGGCCTTCTGATAAAAGTAAAATAGTTGAGCCAACATGTATCTTCTATGGTTAATAATTAGGAGCTTCTTAGTGCCCTAGTTTCCTCTCTCTGCAGTTTCATTTATTCACCAGTCTACCACCTCTTTTGCTCTTTAGTAATGCCTGGGAGACATAAAAATTCTCAGGGTAATTTTTTTGCATTGTCCTGATTAAGGTTATTTATATGTTGATTTAATTATTTAGTTCTAATGTAATGATTTGGATTGTTTTATTTTAAGATTCTTGGGATCTCATTGGTTCTCAAGCTATTTTTGAATAAATGTAAACTCATGATTCTATATCACTCCCAAGCTTTTAAGAATCCCAAATGAATGTAACTTCAGAACAGCTTTTTTTTTTTCCCTGAATTTCTTGACATATATTTTCCAATTCAACTATCATGTCTCTATGGCTTTTTGACAGATTATTCAAGTTTAAAATAATGAAAATCAAACTGCTTTTTTCTAAAGAATAGTGTTTCTTTTTTATTACTCCTTAAATATTAGCATACATCTCTTTCTCTTTCCTCATTTAATGGAAAGGTATATAAAGATTTTCATTAACTACCATGCTTGTGTCAATGTGTTGTTTCTACTATAGATTTTCTCTTTAATGGTTATCCTCTCTATGATATATCTACAGAAATAGTAAGAAGTTAAGGAACTTGCCCAAAGAAATACACAATGTACATTGTACAGTAAAATTTTGCATTCATTTTTCCTGACTCTAAGGATGTTAATTATACTTTTATGTTATAATTCTTCCCAACATCATCATTATCTAACCAACTACCCAAACTGCCTTCACTTAAAATGACTAATTTCCCTTTTCTCTCAGTCCCCTGATCTTTTAAGCCTCAAGTTCTTTTCCATTTCTTCTTAACCGTTGACTTGCCTATTCCCTTCACCATTGGCTTATTACACTTTTCATCATTTTCTACTTAGACCCTAATGCTGTTACCCTATCTATGTCATTTTCTATAGTCTGAGGTTCAGATGGCTTCTGGACATAACAGAAGCCATTTGATATATAGAAGAATATCATCATATTCTTGTGTAAGTCCTCAAAGGCTTCATGTTGCCCTGTTGGTTAGGTATTTAGGATGGCATATATTTCCCTTAGTCCTTTCTTATCTGTGTTAATGTTACTATTCTTTTACCTGATCATTCCACTTCCTACTTCCCCTTCTCTTTAACAAATCCAAACTTTGAAAATTCACTTCTCTCCCACCATAACCTTCTTCTCTTTTGCAAAAACAATGATTAATAATCAAAAAGACATTTAATGAGTACCTACAACCTGCCATGCACTATACAAAGGTGAATTATTAAATTTGATTTGCAAATAAGCCTATGAGTTTATATGATTACTGTTCTCAATTTACATATTAAGAAATTATGACTCAAAATGAATAACTTGTCTGATGTCTTATAGCCAGTAATTTATACAACACACAGTTTAACACAGGCTTGCCAGGTGGTGCTGATGGAAAAGCACGCACCTGCCAATGCAGATAGACCTAAGAGATGCAGGTTCCATCCTGGCTTGGGAAGATCCCTTGGAGGAGGGCGCGGCAACCCACTCCAGTATTCTCACCTGAAGAGTCCCATGGACAGAAGAGCCTAGTAGGTTGTGGCCCATGGGGAAGCAAAGAGTTGGACATGACTAAATGACTTAGCATGCACACACACAGTTTCACCTAGGTGTAAGAATTCATACTTTCAATCACTGCAGAAAATAAAATGTACTCATCATCAAGATAGATTATAAGAATTCAGTATTGGACTTTTAACATTGTAATTAAAAATTCAGACAAATTGAAGCATGTTCAAAATAAAAAGAATAAATGTATGAATTATTTATAAAAAATAGTATGGATAATAAAAATATACAACTCAAGTCAACATAGGATTTATGAAATTAATTTATAGTGTATGGTTCCACTGAAGAGAACTCTATATTATAAAGAAAAGAATGCTTAAAATGATTAAGAATGGCAAATAAGCTCTGGGATCATAAAAGACAAACAACTACTTGCAACTTTAAATTTCAGCTCAACTTTCACTCATAGACGTTACAAAAATATGTGAAAAGGCATTGTTAAGATAAATAACCTTTAGAAATCAAGAGGACATATAAAATAAATTAAAAATCATTTTCTAAATTTCTAGTGAAACCTCATCCTAGTATTTATAACTAAATAAAGCCTTAAGTTTTTTTTTTTTCATAAAACATTATGGTATACATTTTCATACATTACAGAATATTTGCAAATTAGTGCTGTCCCACTGCCCCTACACCTAGGAGAAATTTAGGGCTGAGACTCATAATCCATTTGCCATTCACCTCGTCACGCAGATTACTGCTGTGTATCTCTTTACAGTTTGAGTGTGCATCAGAGACCAAATCCTACTCATCACAATTTATTTTAAATATCCATTGTGAACCTTGTTTTTTTCTTTTAACAGAGTAGATGGGGGGAGGGGAGAGCTGAAAAATTAGATACTTCTCACACCTGGTAGCTGTGCTCATTTGCTGTTTCAGGAGGTATTTTCAGGTAACATGGAGGTCAGCTCAGCACCTAGGAGGTGAATGACCAATGCTGGTTTTGAAATTCTGCTACCCCTGCCTTGACAAAATAATATGAAATTTTAACATAAAAACCACATCAGAGTAACCTATATAATCAATTTATAGACAATATCAGAGATACAGAGTTGACTAAAAGAGACAGAATAGCTCCCATTCATTTTGTTGGTAATAGGATATAAGAAAGAAAAAAACGGTTGATTAGAAACGTTTTGTCATTGCTCTTCCACCTAGTTTTCAATGACTATATCTTTCTGTCTACAAAAGTACGTAGTTATAATGACTGTCTACACTCCAATTTTGTCATGATGCCTTGAAAAATTCTAACATAAGAAACATTTAGTTATAGGTATATTCTGGGACTAGGGCTTCCTCGGTGGTTCAGCAGTAAAGAATCTGCTGCATTTGAGGAGCCGCAGTCCCTGGTTTGGAAAGATACCCTGGAGAAGGAAACGGCTACCCACTCCAATATTCTTGCTTAGAGAACCCCATGGACCGAGGAGCCTGGCGAGTCACAGTCCAAGGGGTCGCAAAAAGTCAGACACGTTTGAAGCAACTTAGCCCGTGTGCACGTGTGCACACACACGCACACACACACACACCCCATATTCTCTGGGACTAGGGCAATCACAACTGTATCCCACCTATCTGCTTCTGCAGACAGACTGTCACTGATGATGAAATTTCTACACTAGTCAATTGGGGAGGTGTTTGAAATTACTTCAAATACTGGCTCACATAACTTGAAGAAGGTAAATAATGGTGTTGAATTTATTGTTTGATTATTCCTGAAGCTTATATCCCCAATGCTGTAAAAATTTGGAAGTGAAGATTGGTGGAGAAACTGGCCCTTTGCCCTAATTTACCTACTTTCCTAGGAACAACACCTTGCTACTTAGGCCTGAAAAGTGTTTCATCATGTGCATTATCTTCTTTCCCACTTCCCTTTTTCTCTATTCATGTCCCATCACTTTTTCTACTATAGCTTTCCCTCTTTGTCCCATGCATTCCCTTTCCTATGTTCTGCTAACTTCTTCCATTTAAATAATCACATCTCAGTTTCCTTCAGGCCTTTCCTACCTCTTACAAATGTTTCAACCCCTTGAATCTGCTACTACCTTCAGTTTGATGCCATAATGGTGGTATCTCCATTCAGCATGCGGGCTTTCTTGGATGCAGGAAGATGAACTTTGTCCACCAGAAAAATGAGGGACAAAGTCTGGCATGATGGGAAGGCCAAGGTTTCTTCCTCAGGGGGTGTGGCTGAATTTATTTCATAGTAACTACAATTTTAAAACAAACCTCATTCTCCAAGGATTGATTTATCTCTTCCACACCTTTCTTATTGATCTAGGTGATAAACTTCTCCTATTAACATAATGCTGATTCCACTGATGACAAAAAAGTAACCCTGACTTCATTTCATAAAAAGAGCATATTTCCCTTTCCTTGTCTGAATTACACTACAAAACCTCCTCCATGGGAACAAATGGTGTTATGCAAAAAAAGGTTTCCTCCAATAAATAAATTCTCTTTAACCAGAGTATAAGACAAAAGAAAAGGTAGGAATTGAACTGTGACTATCAACCAGAGCTCTAGCATGAAGCTATTTACATGCTTTAGGCTTCCCACAGCACAACAAATGAATCTTGAGAGGAAACCTTCCAAGAAACAATGGTCACAAAACAAATGCTTCATGAAAAGCAGATGGGAATGATATGGCCTTAGTTGACCTAGCTTGGAAAAGTATGCAGCATCACTTCCACTTTAAGTGGATAAGACCAACCCATATGCATGTGATGAGAATGAGGTTCCAAATCCTGATGGGGACATAGCAAAGTTACCTTGCAGAAGAGAAGGTGGAATGGGAGGTATAATCTAGTTATTTTTGGAAATGCAATCTAGGACACAAGTCATACCTGCTGGGATCTGCCCAAATTCCTGACCCTTAGAATCCATGAGCGTAATAAAAGTTACTGTTTTTCAACACTAAGTTTTGGATAGTTTGCCATTTAGCAATAGATGACCAGAACAGTAGCTTATGAGACAGTCACTGCTGTAGCACTTACTACTAGTTCAGGCAGCACACAACATCTGACCAATGTAGACCAACTGAAGTGCTCACAGCCTGGAGTTCATAAAATGAGATCCACGATGTTCTAACTTTGGAAAATGAAATGCAGATTTTATTTGAATGCCACAGAGGCCACTATCATGGGGACAAACAGATGGCTCCAAATGATTTAGAGCTCCCTTTATTCCAAGTTTTAATATGTATGCATTGACCTTCTTGTTTTGCCATTCTCTATGACTGATACTTACCTCAGTACCTTCTGAAGAAAGATATAAAAAGGAAGACCTCTGGGCACTATGATTCTGACCTTTGCCCTTGATTACACTTTTATCTTCTCTTGTGTTGTTGGAAAGGGTGTTTGCTATGACCAGTGTGTTCTTTTGGCAAAACTCTATTAAATGCCTTTATCCTGCTTCATTCCATATTCCAAGGGCAAATTTGCCTCTTACTCCAGGTATTTCTTGACTCCCTACTTTTGCATTCTAGTCCCCTATAATGAAAAGTACATCTTTTTGGGGTGCTAGTTCTAGAAGGTCTTGTAGGTCTCTATAGAACCATTCAACTTCAGCTTCTTCAGCATTACTGGTTGAGGCATAGACTTGAATTACTGTGATATTGAATGGTTTGCCTTGGAAGGAAATGAACAGAGATTCTGTCATTTTTGAGATTGCATCCAAGTACAGCATTTCGGATTATTTTGTTGACTATTAGGCAACTCCATTTCTTCTAAGGGATTCTTGTCCACAGTAGTAGATGTAATGATCATCTGAGTTAAATTTACCCATTCCAGTCCACTTTAGTTCACTGATTCCTAAAATGTTGATGTTCACTCATCATCTCTTGTTTGACCTCCTCCAATTTGCCTTGATTCATGAACCTAATATTCCAGGTCCCTATGCAATATTGCTCTTTACAGCATGAGACTTTACTTCTATCACCAGTCACACCCATAGCTGGGTGTTGTTTTTGCTTTGGCTCATCTCTTCTTTGTTTCTGGAGTTATTTCTCCACTTATCTCCAGTAGCATACTGGGCACCTACTGACCTGGGGACTTCATCTTTCAGTGTCCTATCTTTTTGCCTTTTCACACTGCTCACGGGGTTCTCAAGGCAAGGATACTGAAGAAGTTTGCCATTCCCTTTTCTAGTGGACCACGTTTTGAGAGTTTCAGAACTCTCCACAGTGACCCGTCCATCTTGGGTGGACTTACATGGCATGGCTCATAGTATCACTGAGTTAGACAAGGCTGTGGTCCATGTCAGTGGATTGGTTAGTTTCCTGTGATTGTGGTTTTCACTGTGTCTGCCTTCTGATGGAGAAGGGTAAGAGGCTTAGGAAGCTTCCTGATGGGAGAAACTGACTGAGGAGAAAACTGGGTCTTGTTCTGATGGGCGGGGCCATGCTCAGTAAATCTTGAATCCAGTTTTATGTTGATGGGTGGGGCTGTGTTTCCTCCCTGTTATTTACCTGGGGCCAAACTATGATGGAGGTAATGAAGATAATGGGGACCTCCTTCAAAGGGTCCCATGCAGACACTGCTACACTCAGTGCCCCCAGCCCTGCAGCAGGCCACCACCAACCCATGCCTCCACCGGGGACTCCTAGACACTTACGGGCAAGTCTGGGTCAGTCTTTTGTGGGGTCCCTGCTCCTTTCTCCTGGGTCCTGGTGCACACAAGTTTCTGTTTGTGCCCACCAAGAGTTTCTTTCCCAGTCCTGTGTAAGTTCTGGTGGCTCTATGGTGGGGTTAATGGCGACCTCCTCCAAGAGGGCTTATGTCATACAGGTCTGCAACACCCAGAGCCCCTGCCCCTGCTACAGTCCACTGCTGACCCAAACCTCCACAGGAGACACTCAAGCACAGTTCTGTCTCAGTCTTTGTACGGGTCTCTGGGCCCTGGTGCACACAAGGTTTGTTTGAGCCCTCTGAGCATTGCTGGTGGGTATGGGGTTTGATTCTTAATATGAATTTGCCTCTCCTACCTTCTTGCTGGGGCTTCTCCTTTGTTCTTGGATGTGGGGTTTACCTCATCACAGTCTCTCGAACTCAGTGCAGTTCCAACAACACAAGAGAAGACTCTAAACATGTACATCACCAGATGGTCAATACCGAAATCAGATTGATTATATTCTCTGCAGCCGAAGATGGATAAGTTCTATACAGTCAGCAAAAACAAGACTGGGAGCTGACTGTGGCACAGACCATGAACTCCTTATTGCCAAATTCAGACTTAAAGTGAAGAAAGTAGGGAAAACCACTAGACCATTTGGGTATGACCTAAATCAAATCACTTAGAATTATACAGTGGAAGTGGCAAATAGATTAAAGGGATTAGATCTGATAGGGAGAGTGCCAGAAGAACTATGGACAGAGGGTTGTAACACTGCACAGGAGGCAGGGGTCAAAATCATTGCCAAGGAAAAGAAATGCAAAAAGGCAAAATGGTTGTCTGAAGAAGCCTTACAAATAGATGTGAACAGAAGAAAAGAGAAAGGCAGAGGAGAAAACGAAAGATATACCCATTTGAAGGCACAGTTCCAATGAATAGCAAGGAAACATAAGAAAGCCTTCCTCAGTCATCAATGCAAAGAAATAGAGGAAAACAAGAGAATGGGACAGTCTGGAGATCTCTTCAAGAAAATTAGAGATACCAAGGGAACATTTCATGCAAAGATGGATTCAATAAAAGACAGAAATGGTATGGACCTAAGAGCAGCAGGAGATATTAAGAAGAGGTGGCAAGAATACATGGAAAGAATATACAAAAAAGATCTTCACAACCAAGATAACCATGATGGTGTGATCACCGACCTAGAGCCAGACATCCTGGAATGTGAAGTCAAATTAGAAATCCTCACTATGAACAAAGCTAATGGAGGTGATGGAATTCCAGTTGACCTCTTTCAAGTCCTAAAATATGATGCTGTGAACGTGCTGCACTCAATATGCCAGCACATTTGGAAAACTCAGCAGTGGCCACAGGACTGGAAAAGGTCAGTTCTCATTACAATCCCAAAGAAATGCAATGCCAAAGAATGCTCAAACTATGGCACAATCGCTGTCTACTCACACACTAGTAAAGTAATGCTCAAAATTCTCCAATCCAGGATTCAACAGTACATGAACCATGAACTTCCAGACGTTCAAGCTGGTTTTAGAAAAGGCAGAGGAACCAGAGATCAAATTGCCAACATCTGTTGGATCATCAAAAAAGCAAGAGAGTTCCAGAAAAATATCCACTCTGCTTTATTGACTATGCCAAAGCCTTTCATTGTGTGGATCACAACAAACTGTGGAAAATTCTTCAAGAGATGGGAATACCAAACCAGCTGACCT
Organism: Cervus elaphus; assembly: GCF_910594005.1. Lineage (NCBI taxonomy): Eukaryota > Metazoa > Chordata > Mammalia > Artiodactyla > Cervidae > Cervus > Cervus elaphus. The sequence goes on along the minus strand of NC_057829.1, from coordinate 21,411,504 downwards.
GCCTCCTGAGAAATCTGTGTGCAGGTCAAAAAACAACAGTTCGAACTGGACATGGAACAACATACTGGTTCCAAATCAGGGAAAGGAGTACGTCAAGGCTCTATATTGTCACTGTGTTCATTTAAATTATATACCGAGTGCATCATGAGAAACACTGGGCTGGATGAAGTACAAGCTGGAATTAAGTTTGCCAGGAGAAAGAACAATAACCTCAGATATTCAGATGACACCACCCTTTGGCAGAGAGCAAAGAGGAACTATCTATAGATAAAGTGAAAGAGGAGGATGAAAAAGTTGGCTTAAAACTCAACATTCAGAAAACTAAGATCATGGCATCTGGTCCCATCACTTCATGGCAAATAGATGCAGAAACAGTGACAGACTTTATTTTACTGCACTCCAAAATCACTGCAGATGGTGACTGAAGCCATGAAATTAAAAGACACTTACTCCTTGGAAGAAAAGTTATGACCAAACTAGACAACATATTAAAAAGCAGAGACATTACTTTGCCAACAAAGGTCTGTCTAGTCAAAGCTATGGTTTTTCCAATAGTCATGTATGGATGTGTGTTGGACTAAGCACTGAAGAACTGAAGCTTTTGAAATGTGGTGTTGGAGAAGACTCTTGAAAGTCCCTTGCATTGCAAGGATATCAAATCCGTCATCCTCAAGGAAATCAGTCCTGAATGTTCATTGGAAGGATTAATGCTGAAGCTGAAGCTCCAATACTTTGGCCACCTGATGCGAAGAGCTTACTCATTGGAAAAGACCCTGATGCTGGAAAAGATTGAAGGCAGGAGGAGAAGGGGATGACAGAGGATGAGATGGTTGGATGGCATTATCAACTCAATGGATATGAGTTTGAGTCAACTCTGGGAGTTGATGATGGACAGAGAGTTCTGGTGTGCTTCAGTCCATGGGGTCGCAGATTCTGACACGACTGAGCAACTGAACTGAACTGAACACCTTTGTTTAATTTTTTCACAGATACGTTTTTTTTTTTTTTTTTTTCAATTATCAAAATAGTTTTTAGAAAACAGGAGCTACCACACCTCCTAGGTCAGGGGCGGCGGCCAAGAGGAGCTAGCACAAGCCCAAGGGCAGGGGCAGCGGCCAAGAGGAGCGAGAACATCCTGAGGGCAGGGGTGGCGGCCAAGAGGAGCAACCCCACCTCCAAGGAGTGGCTGCTGCGGGGCGCAGGAGGGCTGAGAGGAGCTACTCCAGGTTCAAGGTCAGGAGGGGCGGCCATGAGAAGATACCCCTTGTCCAAGGTAAGGAGCAGCGGCTGCGTTTTGCGGGAGCAGCGGTGAAGAGATACCCCACGTCCGAAGTAACAGAAACCCAAGTAAGACGGTAGGTGTTGCGAGAGGGCATCAGAGGGCAGACACACTAAAAGCATAATCACAGAAAACTAGCCAATCTGATCACAGGACCACAGTCGTGTCTAACTCAATGAAACTAAGCCATGCCGTGTGGGGCCACCCAAGATGGTCAGGTCATGGTGGAGAGGTCTGACAGAATATGGTCCACTTAAGAAGGGAATGGCAAACCACTTCAGTATTCTTGACTTGAGTACCCCATGAACAGTATGAGAAGGCAAAATGATAGGATACTGAAAGAGGAACTCCCCAGGTCAGTAGGTGCCCAACATGCTACTGGAGACCAGTGGAGATATAACTCCAGAAAGAATGAAGGGATGGAGCCAAAGCAGAAACAACAATACCCAGTTATGGATGTGACTGGTGATAGAAGCAAGGTCCGATGCTGTGAAGAGCAATATTGAATAGGAAACTGGAATGTTAGGTCCATGAATCAAGGCAAATTGGAAGTGGTCAAATAGGAGATAGCCTGAGTGAATGTCACATTCTAGGAATCAGCAAATTAAAATGGACTGGAATGGGTGAATTTAACTCAGATGACCATTATATCTACTACTGTGGGCAGGGAGTCCCTTAGAAGAAATTGACTAGCCATCATGGTCAACAAAAGAGAGTCCGAAATGCAGTACTTGGATGCAATCTCAAAAAAGACAGGATGATCTCTGTTCATTTCCAAGGCAAACCATTCAATATCACGGTAATGCAAGCCTTTGCCCCAACCAGTAATGCTGAAGATGCTGAAGTTGAAAAGTTCTATGAAAACCTACAAGACCTTTTAGAACTAACACCAAAAAAAGATGTCCTATTCATTATAGGGGACTGGAATGCAAAAGTAGGAAGTCAGGAAACGCGCAGAGTAACAGGCAAATTTGGCCTTGGAGTACGGAATGAAGCAGGGCAAAGGCTAATTGAGTTTTGCCAAGAGAACGCACTGGTCATTGCAAACACCCTCTTCCAACAACACAAGAGAAGACTCTACACGTGGACATCACCAGATGGTCAACACTGAATTCAGATTGATTATATTCTTTGCAGCCAAAGATGGAGAAGCTCTATACAGTCAGCAAAAACAAGACAGGGAGCTGACTGTGGCTCAGATCATGAACTCCTTATTGCCAAATTCAGACTTAAACTGAAGAAAGTAGGGAAAACCAAAGATAATTCAGGTATGGTCTAAATCAAATCTCTTATGAATATACAGTGGAAGTGAGAAATAGATTTAAGGGACTAGATCTGATCGACAGAGAGCCTGATGAACAATGGACGGAGGTTCGTGACATTGTACAGGAGACAGGGATCAAGACCATCCCCTTGGAAAAGAAATGCCAAAAGGCAAAATGGTTGTCTGAGGAGGCCTTACAAATAGCTGTGAAAAGAAGAGAAGCGAAAAGCAAAGGAGAAAAGGAAAGATCTTCCCATTTGAATGCAGAGTTCCAAAGAATAGCCAGGAGAGATAAGAAAGCCTTCCTCAGCGATCAATACAAAGAAATAGAGGAAAACAACAGAATGGGAAAGACTAGAGATCTCTTCAAGAAAATTAGAGATATCAAGGGAACATTTCAAGCAAAGATGGGTTCGATAAAGGACAGAAATGGTATCGCCCTAACAGAAGCAGAAGATATTAAGAAGAGGTGGCAAGAACACACAGAAGAATTGTACAAAAAAGATCTTCACGAGCCAGATAATCACAATGGTGTGATCACTCACTTAGAGCCAGACATCCTGGAATGTGAAGTCAAGTGGGCCTTAGAAAGCATCCCTATGAACAAAGCTAATGGATGTGATGCAATTCCAGTTGAGCTATTTCAAATCCTGAAAGAATATGCTGTGAAAGTGCTGCACGCAATATGCCAGCAAATTCGGAAAACTCAGCAGTGGCCACAGGACTGTAGAAAGGTCACTTTTCATTCCAATCTCTAAGAAAGGCAATCCCAAAGAATGCTCAAACTACCGCACAATCGCACTCATCTCACACGCTAGTAATGTAATGCTTAAAATTCTCCAAGCCAGGTTTCAGCAATACGTGAACCAAGAACGTCCAGATGTTCAAGCTGGTTTTAGAAAAGGCAGAGGAACCAGAGATCAAATTGCCAATATCCGCTGGATCATCAAAAAAGCAAAAGAGTTCCAGAAAAACATGTATTTCTGCTTTATTGACTACGCCAAAGCCTTCAACTGTCTGGATCACAATAAACTGTGAAAAATTCTTCAAGAAATGGGAATACCAGACCACCTGACCTGCCTCTTGAGAAACTTATATGCAGGTCAGGAAGCACAGTTGGAACTGGACATGGAACAACAGACTGGTTCCAAGTTGGGAAAGGAGTACGTCAAGGCTGTATATTGTCACTCTGCTTATTTAACTTCTATGCAGAGTACATCATGAGAAATGCCAGGCTGGATGAAGCACAAGCTGGGGACAAGATTGCTGGGAGAAATATCAGTAACTTCAGATATGTAGATGACACCACCCTTATGGCAGAGAGTGAAGAGGAACTGAAAAGCCTCTTGATGAAAGTGAAAGAGGAGAGTGGAAAAAGTTGGCTTAAAGCTCAACATTCAGAAAACTAAGATCATGGTATCTGGTCCCATCACCTCATGGGAAATAGATGGGGAGACAGTGGAAACAGTGTCAGACTTTATATTCAGGGGCTCCAAAATCACTGCGGATGGTGATTGCAGCCATGAAATTAAAAGATGCTTGCTCCTTGGAAGGAAAGTTATGACCAACCTAGATAGCATATCAAAAAGCAGAGATATTACTTTGCCAACAAAGGTCCGTCTGGTCAAGGCTATGGTTTTTCAAGTGGTCATGTATGGATGTGAGAGTTGGACTGGGAAGAAATCTGAGTGCTGAAAAAATGATGCTTTTGAACTGTGGTGTTAGAGAAGACTCTTGAGAGTCCCTTGGACTGCAAGGAGATCCAACCAGTCCATCCTGAAGGAGATAAGTCCTGGGTGTTCATTGGAAGGACTGATGCTGAACCTGAAACTCCAGTACTTTGGCCACCTCATGTGAAGAGTTGACTCATTGGAAAAGACCCTGATGCTGGGAGGGATTGGGGGCAGGAGGAGAAGAGGGCGACAGAGGATGAGATGGCTGGATGGCATCACCGACTTGATGGGCATGAGTTTGAGTGAACTCTGGGAGTTGGTGATGGCCAGGGAGGACTGGCGTGCTGTGATTCATGTGGTCACAAAGTGTCGGACGTGACTGAGCGACTGAACTGAACTGATGGCATTACTTCCTACTTGCTTTTTTTGTCTTGTTTTATCAGTATGAGAAGAACACATTTTTTAAAAGTATGTATTCAAAAGAACATCCCAACTGTAATTTCTTTACAGTCTACCTGAGCATTCCCTGCTACACAAATAACTGAATGTCTTCCTCTAAAACTCACTAAGAAACCAGCTAAGTATAACTGCATGTCACATGTAGCCATACTATAGCAAAATAAAATAAATATGGCTGTTCTTGTGTATACACTCACACAGGCACTCACATATACTCATATATGGGACAGTGATTATATGTGTTATATACATGTATGCATCAGTAGATTAATATAATGTACATACATATACTAGCAAACATGCATATATAAGACTTATCATTGAATGTATTTTCCTTATTTTAAATTTAGGTTTCTGATTCATTCCTAAAACTTGTAAGCTTTTCTATTTAGGGTCTGTCTTTGAAAAATTGATCCATTCCCTGTGTACTTATTAAATCAAGATTCTGGCCATAAAATATTTTGGACTGTAAGGAGAAGTTTCAACTTAATTAAGATAAGTTTGAACTCAAGAGGATTCTATGTAGTCACCTTTAAATTCTTATTATGACTTTCCCATATCTCAGTACATCTCTTTCTACTGTGAATGTTTATTATCTAAATAGATGCAAGGAATATCGAAGAAAGATGGGAAGGGTTACTTTTCAGCTTGGCAATGCATTGTTTTACCTTCTACAAATCTAGACTAAGATACATGTAGTCTACATTTTTACCATCACTCAAAATATCTATCATATTATATCATATACTTCTGTCTATATATGTATATATGTAGATGGTGTGTGTATATAGAAATTTGTATATAATAGATAGCAATATAGCATTATTGGTTTCAGAACAAATATATGCTATTTGAAATAAATTTCTATGATAAATTTAAAAGTAAATATATAATTACATATAATCTATATAAAATTGCCTACATAATTTTTTTCTGAAAACTGCTTTATGTTTCAGAATGGAAAAAGTTGTGACTATTGTCTGATGTTAATAGAGAATGCCTCAGTATTTTTAACGGTTACAAATGTAGACCGAATTCAGTATTTATTTTTACTTTCCTTTATGAATGTGACATTAGGAAAATTATTTATCATCTGTAATTTTAAGTTTCCTCATCTGTAAAATAAAGGTAATAATAATCCTGAAGATGAAATGAGGGAATTAATGTAAAGCTATGAGAATTTATAAAATCAATTTGTATATTTCTTAGAACACTTTCTGGTACGTAGTGAACATTCAGTACTATTAAGTGTGGTTATTAGTTGTATCATCCATATAGAATTTTTGAGTGAAATTTATACAAAATTTAAAGTAGCTTGATATATACAGTCAAATTGCCATCCAACTCTTACTCTCATCAGTCATGTGCAAACAGGAAATATAAATACAATGTACCTTAATTTAAGATATTTTAAAGTCATTTCCAAATAATTGTAGCTTTATTGTTTTAAAATTTTATATGCACAAAAGGGGATTTTTAAATGATTTAAGTAAAATGTCATATATTTTTGCTTGATATTTAAATAATTTAATGTTGCCATCTCATGTATTTGCAAGGAAATTATTCCTTTTGTTGAATGACAGAAAATTGCTTCATTACAATTGATTGTGCTATATGCTTCTCAGCATATACTTGGACAAATCCCTCTCTTGCTGTTAGTGATTACAGGCTCAGGACAAGACCCTATTTTAAACTTTACCTAAATCAATAATAACTGTAATGTAAATCTACTGCCAGAAATGTCATGTAATCTGGCATTTCACAGGTAAAAAATGCACTAAAGACTTGGAGCTATGCACTGTCAAAATTTGTTTATGCCCCAATCCTTTTGTTTCCATGGATATCTGATAATTAGTAGATACTGATTTTATTAAATATTTAACCTCCAGGATGTATTTGCTACAATTACAGTAGCTATTTCCCCTACCTGCCCAGGCAGTGTTTGAAAGCAATATCCCCACCCCACAACCAACAGGCACATTATTTGAAAAGGCTTTCTGTTTCAGGTTGGAACAGCAAAGTAATTCAATATGAGCTGATGTAAAAATAAAATAGTTTCAATTCTGTTCTTATTGCTGGACTTATCCTGTGCTTCTTGATTTAGTGGTCATCATAAAAGTTTAAAGTGAGTTAACTGTTTTATGTCATACAGGGCAGCCTATATCTTCACTTTAAAGAGACCTCTGTAAATAAGAAAGAACTCTAGGACAGCCTTTAAAATGAGTCAAGTAGGAAAGTTTACACTCTTCCTGGTGTCTCTGTGTTCTGCTGGTTGCCAGGTGCCAGAGCATCTGCTCTGGAAGTTGTTGATGTCACACGGCAGCAGGGGAAGAACACTTGATTTTCCATAACTGATTTTATTCTTTAGAATGTGGATGTCTGCCTCTGTTTTTACAGGAAGACTTAATGGAGTTTTATAGATATTTTTAAAATGTCGACAGTCATGCTTACAGTTTTAGGCACTCTGCATGCCAGAGGTGGAATTGTCAGGGTAAATAGGAGGCTAATGGGGGAGACCTTGTACCATCAATGCCTGAAGGGAACTAGTCAGAAACCAAACAATTAGTGGTTACTTGTGCATGTCAGAATCTCTAGCAAACAGTCAATTATTAAATGGGTTTTGCCGCCAGGTGAATGTACTTCCATGTAGGCAGTATGAAATTGCAATCAAACTGATCAAATGAGATTTTTTTGCTGAGGAGTAAAATAAGGACTTGGTAGAGAACAGTATCTGCAAGTTAAACTAAAATGATCATCGGCTTGACATGAACAAATTACTATTTTCCTTAAGAAAAAAAAAAATCATCAACTCAGTATGTATTAACTCCTTAAGTTTTGTCAGGAGTTTCAAAATAAATCCAACCAATATCCTATTTTCATCTTTAAATTGTTTTTTAACATTAAAAATATAAATAACTGAACTGAGTTCTGACAGTTGGCAGCAAGCCACTCACATTGATTCTCTTCTCCTTTGTCTCCTACACACTCCCCTGTCCTAATAATAAATATCATTTTAATGAATCACTGACTCCTTTATTGACTGGCCTCAGAACTTGGTCAATTCTTACTGGATTAGAATCATTAATTTAGGAAGTTTACATTGCAGTTGAGTCCAAATCCATTACTAAACATTAATAAAGACAGTGATAACACCCCAGTCTCATTATAATCCAAGTCTCAATTGTGTAATAAGGTCCTATTTGTAAAAACTAGAAGAATATAGCACTTAAATATTGAGGAGATTAAAAACTATGCAAAGATATTTCAGTAATGACCAAAGTTTCACCTAATGAGGCACAAAGAGAAAAACATCTCACCTCCTAACCTTATATAATGTCACGTTATGGGGCCATAGAACTTTTCTGATTCCAAGATAAGGATGGGAATTTGTATCTAAGTAGTTTACATGTTAATAAAGTTAGAAACCTTTAATAGGAGATATAATAATCCCACTCTTTCAGATACTTCTTAGAGGCAATTTTGCTATTTGAGTTATAAGAAAATTTTTATAAGGAAAAATCTCTTGGTTAATGACAAAATAAACTGAACTTAGGCAAAATTAATTTGGAGAAAATGAACAGATGGCCAAACAGTGGATTTTTAACTTAACCTTTTTAATTGATGGCAAATGTCACAGAAAGCTATTCACTAATTTCTTATCAGAACCACAAAGTGGAAAAACAAGATTTTATGGCTAAATATTTCAACCTCCACATCTAAAATCTGTAGCATGTCAGGGATACTACAACAAGCAAAAAGACTAGCAAATCCAAGAAGAATTTATCATATAAAGAATAAAATATAAGAAACTTTAGAAATATGATCTAGAGATTTAACAAAAGAGTATTCCAGAATTCTGAATCATGCAAACAGAATATGCCTTTTCTTCACCTTGAAAGCAATTTTTAATCAATAATGAAAACAAAACAAAAGAAAAAAAGCAACTAAAAGCTGTCATCATGTTATAATCAATTATTGGCAATTTATAATAAAATAAAATTCAGTTTTAAAATACCATAGGCTTAATAATAAAGACCTTTTTAATAAAATGCAGTTATATTTTTATATAATTGCCAACATCTGTTGGATCATCAAAAAAGCAAGAGAATACCAGAAAAACATCTACTTCTGCTTTATTAATTATGCCAAAGACTTTGTGTAGATCACAACAAACTGTGGGAAATTCTTCCAGAGATGAGAATGAAAAACCACCTTACCTGCCTCCTGAGAAATCTATATGCAGGTCAAGAAGCAACAGTTAGAACTGGACGTGGAACAATGGACTGGTACCAAATTGGGAAAGGAGTACGTTAAGGCTGTATATTGTCA